>NW_024097255.1:0-212500 GCF_016545835.1 Crotalus tigris | reverse complement strand
TCTAGCTGTATGTAAAGTTGGTTAAAATGGCTTGGAGAGCAAACTCTTTCAATTGTAAATCATTCTCTTCCTGTAATAGCACTTGCTTGTCCAACACATCCCATATATAACAATCTATAGCCAACTAGTACTGGAGCATCTTTTATTTTTCATTTGGAGACCTTGATCTAGCAGCAAAGCTATAAAGGAAATTAAATGCTTTCTTTATTAAGTATATTTACCCATGTGGTATGGCTTTTTTATTATTAATATTATCCTTTTCATCTTTTCTACTACCTTATTGGTATCATTGTTATGATTGTTATTACGTTATTATTTTGCATGTACACCGACAGCTTCTGCACCAGAGACAAATTCCTTGTGTGTCTCATCCCACTTGGTCAAATAAAATATTCTATATCTTTAGCTTCTCTCTCTGGATAGTGTACTCTTCCAAAATTGCTTCGATATAGTTGTTTTTTTTCTCCAGGAGAGGCAGGAGGGGAAGTCCTATAGTTACTATACCAAAGATAAACCAAGTATGACAATTCCATAGGGAGCATAGAAGATAGGTATTCCTAAATATTTTATTCAAAATATAAAAAGAGAATAAACTTCAGGGATCAGAAAAAGATGGGCTGACATGTTTGGAAGATTGAGTTCATTGAGTCTGCCCTTTGAGTTTGTTTGTTTTTTCTTTTTAAGTTGTTGTTGTTAATTGCGAAGTCGTGTCCGACCCATCGCGACCCCATGGACAACGTTCCTCCAGGTCTTCCTGTCCTCTACCATCTTCTGGAGTCCATTTAAATTCACACCTACTGTTTCAGTGACTCCATCCAGCCATCTCATTCTCTGTCGTCCCCTTCTTCTATTGCCCTCAATCTTTCCCAGCATTAGGCTCTTTTCCAGTGAATCCTTCCTTCTCATTAGGTGGCCAAAGTACTTGAGTTTCAACTTCAGGATCTGGCCTTCTAAAGAGCAGTCGGGGTTGATCTCTTCTAGGACTGACCGGTTTGAACGCCTTGCAGTCCAAGGGACTCGCAGGAGTCTTCTCCAGCACCATAGTTCAAAGGCCTCAATTCTTTTGCGCTCAGCCTTTCTTATAGTCCAACTTTCACAGCCATACATTGCAACTGTGAAAACCATGGCCTGGACTATACGCACTTTTGTTGGTAGGGTGATGTCTCTGCTTTTTAGAATGCTGTCTAGATTTGCCATAGCTTTCCTCACCATGAGCAAGCGTCTTTTAATTTCTTGGCTGCAGTCCCCATCTGAGGTGATCTTTGAGCCCAGAAAAATAAAATCTGTCACTACCTCCATTTCTTCCCCATCTATTTGCCAGGAATTGAGAGGGCCGGATGCCATGATTTTGGTTTTCTTAATGTTGAGTTTCAAGCCAACTTTTGCACTCTCCTTCTTCACCCGCATCAAGAGGCTCTTTAGTTCCTCTTCACTTTCTGCCATTAGAGTGGTATCATCTTTTTAAGTAATTAATTTTTAATTATTTTTTAAATTTTTGCCGGATGATGGTCATGTGCTTATCCCAAGCATGTTTAAACTCAGTTACTGACGATTGGCCCACTACCTCCGCTGGAAGTTCCAAGTTTCCACTACTCTTTCTGTGAAGTAATTTCATTCATTCTTCTGAACTTCCATCCTGTCAGTTTGAGGTTATGTCCCCATGTTCTTGATTTTTGCTCAATATTGAAAATACTGCCTTCTAGAACCTTACCTCACACCCTTAATATATTTAAAGGTTTCAATCATGTCCTCCCTCTCACTTCTGCCATCCAGGCTGTACATTTAAAGATATTTCCCCAGAAGTATTTCTAGCTACAATTCTCCTATTTTTCTTTGTATGAAATCAGATTCATATCACAGTTGGGAGCTGATGCTTCTCCATTGAAGTTATTAGGTATGAATTTTCACAGGTAATGGGAGGCAATCAGTTCCTGTCCCTATTGTGTATTTCAAAGATTTTATGACCAATTTAATTTTATGGTATTAAAAATATGTCAGAATAAGGTTGTATAGTGGCTTCCCTATATCGGTGGTAGCCTGCAAAATAGACTAGAAAAAGTCTGAAACTTAGTGTACTGAAAACTGATAAAGTAAATTAGGTCTTGGTGTTAAGAAAGGAAGTAATACCTCCAAAAGCTTAAGCTGAAAAACCAGTATAATAGGGAAAGGATTAAGGTAGAAACTCTGTACTTAAACTTTAATTATCATTGAAAGACTTTTGAGCCTAATTAATTTTCAAATGAATTTGAAGCTTATTTCTATCTGGAGCATTGGGTTTTATTTTCCTGTGTTGTATAATTCTGACGTGTACACATCTTCATGCATAAATGGAGAATCTTATTTTCTGTGGGATCCTTGGTGCTCTCTGAGCTTGGTTGTTTTCTTGCAGACATTTCATTACCATCACTGGTAACCTTAAGCTTAACCCAGCACTGATGATGTTACCTAGATTGGTAATGAAACATTTGCAAGAAAACAACCAAGCTCATAGTACCACCGACTTTACAGTTCAACCCTGAGTTACAAATATAGGCAGTCCCTTACTTACAACCATTCCTTTAGTGACCATTCAAAGTTACAGTGGCACAGAAAAAAAGTGACTTATGACCGTTTTTCACACTTACATCCATTGCAGCATCCCCATAGTCATAGTAATCAAAATTTAGAGGCTTGGTAACTAGCTTATATTTATGATGGTTGCAGTGTTCTAGGGCAGTGATGGCGAAATTTTAGAGACCGAGTGCCCAAACTGCAACCCAAAACCCACTTATGCATCGTCGGGTGCCGGGTGGGTGTGGCCCATTGGGTGGGCGTGGCCCATTGGGTGGGCATGGCTGCAGTGATAACAGCAGACTGGGTGGGACTAAAAAGTTCAATCAATCCCAACTTTGCAAGATCTTTTTTTTTCCCGTGAGAAGTTGAAATTGACTGATTGATTGAACTTTTTTTTTTGTACACAGCGGCAGAGGCCTAAAGCAAAAAGGTTTTATAAAACCCAGCTGAAGGCCTAGAACTGGGGCGACAGCACGCGTGCCCACAGAAAGGGCTCTGAGTGCTGCCTCTGGCACCCATGCCATATGTTCGCCACCACTGTTCTAGGGTCATCTGATCACTGTTTGCAACCTTCTGATAAGCAGAGGCAATGAGGGAGCCAGATTCCCTTAATAACCCTAACTTAACCACTGCAGTGATTCACTTAACAACTGTGGCAAGAAAAGTCATAAAATGGGGCAAAACTCACTTAACTATCTCACTTAGTAACACACATTTTGGGCTCAATTGTGGTCATAAGTTAAGGATTACCTGTAATTTTTTCTGTCAGAATCTTACTTTCTCTTTAATGAATAACAACAACAAAAAAATTGGAAGGGACCTTGGAGGTCTTCTAGTCCAACATGCTTTATTTTTCTCAATGTGCTTAGTAAAGAAGGTAGGTTTTGTAAAAATCAGATTGATTTAACGGAATCTGCATGTAATTTGGAGAAATAATTTCTCTAGAAGGAGGTTTTGATATGATTCAAACATGACCACTACAATACATTAATATAATATTGTATTAATATATGAAGGATTTTCACAGAAATGAGCGATAGAGCATATAGACATTTTATCTAAATTACAAAAGCAGTTCAAGCTAGAAAGAGAATTAAACAAGGACACTCTTTCACATACTATTGTTCAATTGGTACATCAACTCAGTATGGGAATTTTAACCAGAGAAAAGCATCATCTCCCAAAGTTAGTCAACAAATATATATGTGGCAGATGGAGTAGTTTTATCATAATCTTAAATAGCCAGAGGGACCAAGGAAAGCTGTGTTCCATTTCTGCAGAAATCTTTTACTACAGATGAACTTTGAAGAAACTAAGATTATGAATTTTGCAAAAAACCAAAAACCCTGTCTCTAGCACTGAGCTTCATAATATTAGGAAGATGATATGTACCAATAAGGGAGAATATTTGTAGCTCAGGGTTGAAATGAGAGGTCCTTAATGTCCTCTGAGCTTGGTTGTTTTCTTCTTTCATTACCCAAACTAGGTAACAACATGATCAGCATTGATGACATTGCTTAGTCTGAGTAATGAAACATCTGCAAGAAAACAACCAAACTCAAAGAACACCAAGGACTCCTCAAGATGGTATGTTTCAATTTGCAGATAACCAGAATGCCAGTATTATTCATGTTTAATTAAATTCTTAAGGGGATTCATTAATTATTACTTTCTCTATTTGAAACATATGGGATACATTTCAATGGCTTTAAAATTATTTGAGGTTGAGGCACTGATTTAGCTCACTTTTATGATCCCAGTTAAACCAGTGGATCAGTTTTGTTAAAGTTAAGGCAATTCAAACCAAACTTGAAAGGAAGTGATCCTAGTGCATTCCTAATGCATCAGCATATTGAGCAAGAAATGGAGATTAATAAAATAGAGACTAGGCTACTATTGGCTAAAGCTAAATTGTCTGCCTCAAGTAGCCTGATCTTGCAAACACCGATTGATAGTGATCAATCTTTCTGAAATGGGACATTGTTGACAGACTGTGTCACTGGATATTCTTATGAGATCTTAATGGTTTTTGATTATGAGTAGGCTGTAGCATTGCTTAGGAAAAGGACTCTGAATAGGGAATCACAAACTGAATTTAGTAGAATTTCTATAGGAGTCGAACTGGAAAACCATACGTTTTAAATTAGTAATTACAAGCAACTGAGCAGTTCATAAATACTGCAGATCTTTTATGCTAACGCAACTGGACATCTTATCAGCACTTTTTGAGTATAATTTCAAAAGAAAGATTCCCTTTGCAGAAGGAACATTCTCTGACAGTACAGTCTGTTGAGTCTTTGAATCATATTCTATTTTATTGTGACTTTTTCTGAGTCTTGTGGAAATAATTGTGCAAACAATTTTTAGTAAGATGTAATAGTGGTGAATGAGGTGCTTTGTCATTCTGATGGTGTTGAAATTGGTTGCTTATTTTTTCCTTAATTTGATACATTTGTATTTAATATATTTAAATTATCATTGGAAGTGATTTTAGCACAAATTGATTCAAATTAAGGCAGGACATAAAGCAGGACTTAAGTCATAAAACAGGACATGAGTCTTAAATGCGTGTATTAGTTAGAAAGAGAACAAAAGGAAATGAAAAATGTCAAACCACAACTTCATTTGTCTGTCGCACATAGGTATTAAGTTTGAAGCTCTGTTACAAGTAATCACATATGTCTCTATGTCTCACTTGTAGCTAACGACAAGTATGTTATTTAGACACTTAGAAGCTTTAGCAAGGTATTTTAACTACTTTAGCATAGCAACTGGGGGGCTGTAAGGGGGCTATGATTCAAAGCAACCAATCCATGCTATCAGTTACATTTCCATGTTTTGCTGTTTCTGACGAGAATATACAAACTTGTGTTTTTTTATATGAAGCTGTTCAGATGTGGCTACAAATATAGTGCTCTGAACCTTTGCGCAAAATAAACCAACTTCTTTTGATTCCGTGGTCTGAGTCCTGTGATTTTCTGCAATAAAATTATGGTATATAATATTACATTTATATTCTGTTTCTTTAAGTAGCTTAAATATACATAAATGGATCTCAGAGCCACTTGAAATTTCTTGAACTGAGGAAACTGACTGATCCAAAATCAGATACTTTAGTGAGGTTCATGATCAAGTGTGACCCTGAGTTTGAACTTCCCTAATTCAAGTCCATTTTAGTTACAAAAACATATACATAATTTTATACCATAGGATAATATTTTATGTTTCTAGTTGGAAGGAAATTGATATATTTCCTACCTAACAAATAGTAAATCCATTTTTCCCCTACCCTTTGGAACATTTATTTATTTATTCATCTTTTTATCCCACCATCATTACTTTATAAATAACTCAAGGCAGTGAACACCTACAACACTCCTATGTTCCCCACAAAAAAACAAACCTGTAAAATGAATTGGGCTCAAAGAAAGTAGCTGGCCAAAAGACACCCAGCTTGGTTTTCATGGCATTTACCAGGATGTCAAAAAAGTAGTTTTTATCAAGTTTTCCACTGGATATCTATATATGCGTATGATAGAGAAATTAATGAAAATTCAGACAGCTCAGAGTTGTGTTTTTTGGTTTTTTTAGGTTTGGGTACAGAAGTTTACTAAGAAACAAAAGTTAATTTCTTTGCCATTGTTAAAGCTATGAAGCAGTTAATATCATGACCAGTTCCTGTTATTTCACCAAGAACATATCACTTGCTTTAGCACTAACGTTACCTAAATGTCATTGGTCCATTAATCTACCATTTCTGTGGTGATGGTGATTTGAAAAGCAGCAGTGGTAAGGTTTCAAAATAACAAAAGATGATAGATTAGATCAGCGGTTCTCAACCTATGGGTCGTGACCCTTTTGGGGGTCGAATGACGCTTTCACAGGGGTTGCCTAAGACCATCGGAAAACACATATTTCTGGTGGTCTTAGGAACTGAGAAACCGCTCCTCTATCCGGCCGCCACCACTGCTCTCCTCCTCTGCCAGCTTCTCTGCCTCCAGGGTGCCCTTCTCTGACAGCGCCTGCTCCTGCCGCCGCAGCGCCATCGTGCGTGTCCTCGATGCCACCCTGGGCGGCTCAGCTGCATGGGCGGCTGGGCCAAGCCGGGTCTGGGCCGCTATTGGCACTGCCGCTGGGCTGCTCCACCGCTGCCGCTGCTGCTGACTGAGCTGAGCTGTGGCGGTGAGCCGGTCCCCATGCCTCCTGGTTGTCCGGCCACGCTCCACTCCCAGCCGCCCTCCGCGCTGCGCCGGAGCCTCCCCTGTGCCACCCAGCCCACCTTCCTCACCGTCGGAGGCTGCCTCGGCCCTCTGGCGCCTGGTGCGGCCCTGGGGCTGGCGGGCAGGAGCAGCTCCTTCCCAGCTCGCCGGGCTCTGGGCCTCGGAAGTGGCCAGGAGGCGGGACAGAGGGCGAGATGGTGGCGATGCCCACATGTGCGCCGGAGGCCAGCCGGCCAGGCTGGGAGGGGAGAAGTGGCGCCTTCCGAGCGGGAGCTGGCGCTCCAGCTGTGCCCCTCTCATGTGCAATGAGTCAGGGAAGGGTTTGGCGGTGAAGGACTGTGCGGCGTGGAAAGGGGCTCCTGTGACCCCACCGCTGCAATGGCGCTTAGGAGGCTGGAGGGGCGAGCAGGTCCCGGGGGCAGCTGAGAGAGGGCAAGAGGTGCCGGGATGAGGATGGAGAGCTCCAGGTTGGCAGGTGCGAGAGGGCAGCCGGTGGCTCTGAGGCGTGCGGATCTTCTGCGCGGCTTTCAAGGCCCTGGAGGTGACGCCGCTTGGCTCTCTGCTAGGCTCTCCACCAGAGCCTCCCCCCTCCCCGGGCAATTGTACGGAGCTGCTTGTATGTCCTTGGCAGCGCCTGCGGGCAAGGCTGTGTGCCCAAGCCGAAATGCCGCGCTTTTCCTACTGCTTCTCCTCCCGTTGGTCAAAGAGGCAGATGCGATTTCCCTTTCCCTGTTTCCTTTCATCTGCGCTGGAAAGGACAATTTGGGCTATTTTATTACCGGTACCTGTTGCTTGTTTTATTACTTGTTGCCTTTGCTGAACCAGGGAAAATTGGTTAAAGTGATTTTCAGGAGCTGCAGAATGCTTCCAACTAAAGCCGCAGCAATTACCCGGCCAATTTTTCCTGCTAGGGCATCTGTGTGTGTCTCCAGACCTTACTAGACTACCATCCCCAGCAGCCCTAAAAAGCACTGTGGAAGAGTGGGGAATGCTGGGAGTTGCAGTTCATCACCATCTGGGAAAACATGACTCTCCAAAGATCCTTCCTTCCTTCCTTCCTTCCTTCCTTCCTTCCTTCCTTCCTTCCTTCCTTCCTTCCTTCCTTCCTTCCTTCCTTCAATCTCCTTCCTTCCCCCTTCAATCTCCTTCCTTCTCCATCTCCTTCCTTTCCCCTTCAATCTTCCTTCCTTTCTTTCTTCCATCTCCATCTCCATCCCTTTCCCTTCAATCTCTCTCTCCTTCCTTTCTTCCCCCTTCAATCTCCTTCCTTCTCCATCTCCTTCCTTTCCCCTTCACCCTTCCTTCCTTTCTTTCTTCCTTCCTTCCTTCCTTCCTTCCTTCCTTCCTTCCTTCCTTCCTTCCTTCCTTCCTTCCTTCCTTCCTTCCTTCCTTTCCCCTTCAATCTCCTTCCTCCTCCATCTCTTTCTTCTCCCCTTCAATCTTCCTTCCTTCCTTCCCCTTCCCTCCCTCCCAACATTTTTGAGCAAGGAAGAGTAAGCTTCTCCAGTGAGCATTGCTATATTGTTTTTGTGATTAATCACTATGCTTTAATTATGTTCAATTCGTAACAATGAAAATACACCCTGCATATCAGATATTTACATTATGATTCATAACAGTAGCAAAATTACAGTTATGAAGTAGCAACGAAAATAATTTTATGGTTGGGGGTCACCACAACTGAACTGTATTAAAGGGTCGCGGCATTAGGAAAGTTGAGAACCACTGGATTAGATGAAGTTTAAAGAATAAATACACAAAGTGAATTACCTAAAATTATACCAGTTTGTCACCTAATTAGAATTATTATTCTTTTAAGTCTATTATTTTTCAACCAATTTGCTGTATTATTTTTCAGAGGTTCAGAATGAGCTTTATAATAATGCAGATTGATGACATTCAGAATGACTTGCCTGCTGTTGAAATCAATGCAGCAAACTGGAAAATCATGCATGAAATAATCACCAGCAAAATAAAGAAAGGTTATGATGCCAATCCTAAAGCTCTAAGAATTAATGCTGTCAATTTTATTACCCTCTAGGTTTTTTTTAACCTTCAGTTGAATATTAACATCTTTATTTAGAAAACAGAATTAATGTTAAAGGAGACATGGTTACATGAATATTAAGCATGGTGGTACAGAAAACTCAAGCTTGAATTGATTGAATGAAAAATCATCAGCTAGTTTAGTTGTGTTTATTTAGAATTTAACTAAGACATTGGACTTCGGTTGAACACACATTTCATGGAGCTCTATGTTGGTTTGTTTGATTTTATGATACTGATTTGTAAACAGTGGTTAGAATTAGCCATGTATTAAGCATTCTCTTCAAAAACAATATCTCGTAAGAATGCATGTATGTGTTTAGTCTCTTGCTTGGAAAATTATTAGTGTAGTGTATGATGTATTTTGCAGTTATATGGTTCTTGTAATATACATCTGCTTCAGCACTGTGATCAGTTTTGTTTTCATGTATTTTGTTCTTTGATATTCCCCATTTGTTTCTACTCCATAGAGTTTTCTTTTTTTTTTTTTTAGGAAAGTAAAGTGGTACTTGGGGCTTAAATAATACACACTTTCAGTTCTACTACCAAGATCATCATTTTAAGGAAGGAAGGAAACCTAAAGAATTATAGATCTTTGGTGATGGCCAGTTTGGTCTGGTAGAAACCAGAAGATTGTGAGTTCTAGTCTCGCCTTAGGTGTGAAGGCCACCTGGGTGACTTTGGGCCAGGCACTCCCTCTCAGCCTAATCTACATCACAGAGTTGTTGTGGGGAATTGTATTATATTGTATGTGTTCGCCATCTTGAGTTATTTATAAAAAAATACTAAAGGTGAAATATACCGTAAATAAAACAAAAAAAAAATACAGGTAGTCTTTGGCTTACAACCACAAGTGAGCCCAAAATTTCTGTTGTTAAGCAAGACAATTGTTAAGTGAGTTTTTCCCCATTTTACAATCTTTCTTGCCACAGTTGTTAAGTGAAATGACTGCAGTTGTTAAGTTAGTAACATGGTTGTTAAGTTAATCTGGCTTCCCCATTGACTTTGCTTGTCAGAAGGTCATAAAAATTGATCATATGACTTTGGGATAGTGCAGCCATCATAAATATGAGGTGCTCAGCATCTGAATTTAGATCACATGACCAAAAGGATGCTGCAATGGTCGTAAGTGTGAAAAATGATCTTAAGTCATTTTTTTTCACTGCAGTTGTAACTTTGAACAGTCGCTAAATAAACTGTTGTAAGTCAAAGACTATCTGTATGCTTGTCATGTGAAGTCTTATATATGTCGACTCAAAAGTAAGTCATATAAATCCAGTAGTATTATCCCCAGATAAATGACCATAAGTTTTCTATCACAGTGCCTTTTCCAATACATAGCTGGTTGCTTCTGGATCACTAACTCTTCCTAACCTGATTCCTGCTAAGCCAAAATTATCCATATCCAGTCTGTTTACACTGTGGTCTGAGTTCTGAAGCCAGATATTCATACAGCAGCCCTATGCACTGGTGAGTCAGAAATGAAATTGTAGAGACAAAATTCTGTAAAAGAAAAGTGATTTCAGTATTATTTCAGTATCACACTGAGAAACCTAAGGTAGGTTCCTAAAAAGAAGCACAATAAAACATGCTGTTTTCAAGGCCTAACTGAGCATAATGAGCTGGTATAAAAATATCTTTAGTTAACCAGATAAAAGGTTGGCAGTTGTTGATGATAGTAACCTGGCACAGATACAGTATGTAGCTGAGCTGCCAACAAGATAATGCATATTATAAATCTGTCTGAAATCACAGGCCTTATTTAACACCTTGGATTCATGTTATTCCTAATATTAAATATAGGTAATTCTCATCAACCTTGAAGGCAAGTGCTTCAGGATAATTAGTTAATATTGGGCTACAGCTGGAGACATTACATTCTATACATGTGCTAAGTATTATTAAGAATAATTTCTTCCCGTCTCTGATTTTCATTTAACGTGTTGATACACTTAGTGAATCTCTCTAGCCTTCCTTCTAGCAGGTAATAACATGGCGTGCTTTTTTTGATTAATTTTTACAAATGCATTCTTTCCACAAATGGTAATCTGGAACAAATGTGTTAATGAAATAATATTGGAGTAGGCTTTATGAAGAATTGAATTCAGCATTCATAGTGAAAAGAAAAAGAAAAAGAAAAAAAGATCTTTGTAAGTGCTGCTAATTGACCATGTTACAATCATTTGCTAATTAGTAAATAGTTGTGAGGGTTTTCTTCAAGAATCATTTTAAAATTAGCAGGATGCAATGTCAATATCTGGCTACACAAGGATTTAAGAAGATTTGTGGCAGAATTCTGTTTCTTACAACCCAGCATGTAATGGTAGTGTTCTAATTTCAAGTCCCATTGTTATCTTTGTAGCTTGATAACTTCATTTCTTATTTTGAAAATAAGCGACTAAAAAAATTAATTTAAATGAATGTCCTCTCTATAATGGTGTAGACTTTCACAGCCAGTATCTGTTGAGCAGTATTGGGACTAAGTTTCAGTGACTGTGGTCTAAAGTAGACAGCAGTTTTCCCGATGCTTTGTTGGCAACTGTGGCTGACCCCTTCAGAAGCAAGGACTTTAGCCAAGCTGGTTTCTAATTGACCAGCCCTTGCCAACTTGCACTAGTTGGAAACTAATTTGGCTAAAGATGAATCAGCAGTCAGGGTACCTGCTATAAAGACAGAAGTCCAGTCAGTTCCTGGATTATACTGAAAGCAAAAATTTGTGAGTATTGTAGTATGTGGTGTGAGAATAATAGAATAACAGAGTTGGAAGGGATCTTGGAGTCTTCTAGTTCAAATCCCCTGCTCAGGCAGGAAACCTTATACCAGTGGTATAAGTCTAATTCTATTGGCTTTCAAAAGCCAATAGGAATTGTCCAGGCTGTCTCTGCCCTGCTGAGCCCGCCAAAAGTCCCATTCTGCAAACGGTGCTGCAAGTTGTCTGTAGCGAAGGCGAGCTGTCTGGAAGCTTTCACCCCTCCCTGCTGAGCAACTACTAAAAATGTAAGTAAAAGAGGGCCAGGGGTGGGAGATGGGAGGCCGGTGGGCGCAGGGAGGGTTGCTGGTGTGCGTGGGGCCCAGTGGGTGTCTTACCTCCCTTGGGCTGGGCCAGCTGGTGGCCCAGCCGGTGGTCGGCCTGCGCCGTCTCTGCCGCTTGCCAGCTACGCCTTGGCCGGCGCAGGGGGCGGCACCACGCATGTGCGGCGCTCCCGGGCAGGGAAAGTCCTTGACTTACGACCATTTGGGTAGTCCTCGACTTATGACCAGTTGGGGGTCGCGGCATTAAAAAGGTTGAGAACCACTGCCTTATACTATTTCAGACATATAACTGAATTGGTATATTTGCTTTTGAAAAGTACAGAAAAAGTATTCAACTATTATAGCTAAAGATCAGAATGATATTTTGTAGAAACAAATAGAAATGGAGTATGATGACTTCTGCTTCCAATCTAACATGCTATTAATATCTAGATGCATACTTTGCATCAGATTATTCTAAGATTCCTGTATCTGTAGTTAAGATGTAAAAGTAAAGTTTTCGATGCTGAAAAGAAAGTTGAAAATAGAAATACCAAATAGTTAGAACATTGTAATGAGTGATATTAGTCTATTGTGGAAAAAAATGGGGAGTCCAGTAGCATCTTCTCCAACTAAGACCATTTATTAAAACATAATAATAAAAAGCAGCCCACTTCATCAGTTTGTAGACTGATGTAAGATTTAAATTGGGGTGAGTCGAGTGCGGGGGGGGGAGGGGAAGAGAGAGGAAGATAGGTTGGTTATGAAGATGCAGATTATATGTGAGATGGATTACAATTACTTTGTCAATTAACAGTTGCAATGTGTTAAAAACACATTGTTTTGGAGACCTTCTGAGATTGCCTGAAGCCTTCTGATGCGTGCCAGGTTCAACTGATTTCTCACTCATTGGTGCTGTTAAAATCCCGTTTTTCTAAAATAGCCACTATGGAGTGTCTTGGGAAATTGTATTGCTGTGATCTTACTTTGCCCTCAATTTGAATGCTGACCTCAAATATACATGCATTGTTTTGCACATAATTTTACCCTGTTTATCCTAGAGGGCAGTTCTGGCAAATATCACATAATCATATTTATCCGTGGCGAACCTATGGCACGCATGCCACAGGTGGCATGTGGAGCTGTCTCTGGTGGCACGCAAGCCATTGCTGGGCTGAGCTGCTCCCTCCTCCTCTCCGCGCATGTGCAGTCTTGGAATAGGCAAGAGGTTATAAAAGGAGCAACTTTCTGCGGAAGCAGCATTTGCTGCAGATAGCTTGAGAGTGAGCAGGAGTCGGAGCGGACAGCGAGCAAGCGAGCAAGCATGAGCCGACAGCTCGGTGACCACGGCCATTCATTGGCCACACCCACTCGACACGGCGATGCATAAGTGGGTTTTGCGTTGCAGTTTGGGCACTCGGTCTCTAAAAGTTTCGCCACCACTGATATATATTATATATATATTATCTAATCTTATGTGTGTACTTGTTGGTGGAGTTGTATGACCATGTATATACAGTAACTGGACTTGTCACAGGCTCCGGTTCCCATGTTGGCATCTTTGTCTTGTTGTTACTTATTGCTTGTGAGAATCAGGTTGACTGTATTCAAATAGGGGCCTGCCAGACAAATGCTGAGAAAGAGCAATATCATTGTCCAATATGGGCTAGGGCTTATTAATACTAAATTATTAATAATTTAAGTGGCTTGGGCTGTGAGTTGCAAGAGATAACCATGGTATTCTATACCTGTGATCCATCTTTTAATAGGCTTTCTTGGGAACTGATACGGCTCTATTGATTTTTCTATTGATCTCATATACCTATATCTATAGTATATCTATAGATATAAATATATGTGATTAATGGACAAATCAACCTTTATCTTTAGTTAGGATGTACAGGTTAAGTTTTGATGTTGATAAAAGTTAAAAATACTAAGTGCTTAAACATTTGTAGGTTTTTAGTATAGTGTATAGGTGCTTGTTCTTGCCTTTGTGCATTAGGAACCAAATGATATAACTCTGCTTAGTTCATCCCACAATAGTACATAAGTAAGATTTCTTGCTAAAGAACAACTACTTTTAAATATATATTTAGATAACTCATAGGCCTGTAGAGTCCTTCTAGGATCATACACCAAAACTGGATATCAATTGTCAGCTATGGTTTTTTTTTTGTTATCTTTCAAATAAATAAGAAATAGATGTATTTAATTAGGAGGAAAAAAACTAAAATCCCTATTTTTTTTCTGAATTTTTAAAAACAAATCTGAAATCTATCCCACTCTTCTCCCATCTCTTACAAGGATAGTAGCATAATGATTACTACCTCTGGAATCTAATAAAATAAAATAAAAAATGAAGTATTTCCTCCTGCTGAAAGAAGGCAATAGCTCTAAACATTAAAATAATTTCTTTAACTTATTATCATCTGCACATTTAGTGTCTTAAGTTGGCTGTGGTTTTTACAGCTCAGTTTCCTCTTGCGATAGAACAATAATAATTATGGTTCATGCATTTGGACATGAGAGCAAATTGCTTTCAACTGTAAAATTGCAAACCAAATTGTGGTTTGATAATTGATTAGTGAGCTGTCCATTGGTTGCATGTTATGCTCCACTGAATCCTTATAATAGAAGAATCAGAGATGAGTTTGTGGAAGAAAACATGCAACATTCTGAATGAATGCAATCTACATGGGAAAAAATTATTCTGCCAGACAACATGAATGGATGGGTGGGAAGGATATGAGAGAATACAGAAAAAGTACTGTAATTGTTCAGAGATGCAAGAATGAATGAGAACGGAAACTGTTCAGTGAATATCCACTTAAAAAAGGGCCAGTTTCTATAAGCTTGTCTATTCATATATAGACATGGCAAAGGAAGAAATATGAATTTTAAAACATGATTGATATGATTGTTTATGATTAAAAACTGGCAGAATTGGTGAAAGATGCAAGAATTCGGGAATGGGAACAGACATCTTTGGTAGCATCAAAAGGGGATCTTGGGGAAAACTGAACATGGAAAAAAAAAGACAGAAATAAAGAGTGAACGTAGAATGATTGCAGAAGTATAATTACAAGTCATGTATGAAAAATGGTTAGAAGGCAGATTAATCTCCTAAGAGAATGAATGGAAGGTGGAAAAGATGTTTGATGCCCCTTGGTTGTTCAATGTATTTACGGATAAGTGTATAAGATATGTTTTTGGTGATGTTAAAAATACATTGGTTGGAAGCATCAATATATATGTATTTTTGCATGCAGTTGAAATCACTTTGTGGGCTGAAACACAAAATGATTTGCAATCTCTTTTCCTTTAAACTTCCATGATGGTGAAGTACCAAAAATGAATTGTTAGATGCTTCCTTGTTTTCATCTTAGGCTAAAGAACTCATTCTGTTTTAGTAATAGAAGTAAATGGATAAATAGCCTTATAGTATCCTTGAAGATTTTCAGAGGAATTCATTTCAGTCAGATCCACAGAATGGAGCTATGTGAACTGGCTGATTAGTGTCAATTCTATTAAGGATGTGGCTGACTAGTGACAATTCTATTATCACTGACCTCCTCTAGAAATTAAGATGTCTTGTATTTGATAAAGTGTTTTCCTAATAAGTAATAACAGGCCAGAATGAGGGATTTTGTCCTTTCTTAGTAAAAGGATGAAATTGATAAGCTATTTGTGGCATCCTCTAGTGATGACAGACAACGCACAATGAATAGGATTAGTGTGCAGACAAGAAAAGGTCATTGTGTAATCAATTATGTTGGCATAATTGCACTTGCAGCTATGGTTATGATCATCTGAAAGTAGCTTCAGATTCTCTGAACTTTATAAGCATAGAACTCTTTTTTTATATAAAATAAACTATTGATACAGAATAAATAAAATAGACTCTAGCAGCCAAGGTTGTGGAACATGCATCTTAGTAAGATGTATGCATGAACCTCTTTGGCTGTTAGCCCAGCAAGCAGCCTTTTTTTGCTTCAGCAGGATTATCTGGTGGATTGGCCGCTTTTCTGTGTAGTAGTTTTAATTCAACCTGGCATTTTGTTGTTATGTTATACTGGTATTTTAATCATTCAATGAGTAGCCTTGAGTTTTTTAGATAAGAGCCTGTGAATCTTCTAAATAATAAATGAAAGGGCTTTTTTTAGAGATGGATATTGAATCCTTGCATGAAAGAATTTTTAACTTTTCATAGGGCTCTGCAGTAGAACCTACTGCAAAGAGTTCTTTCAGCCCTACATGTCACTTCACTAGATTAAAATCTGAAGCACTTCTTTGTAATGTCCCTTTTGATATCAGATATCTGTTGATCAGAGAGACATGGGAAACCCAGAAATCTACATAACTTTGATGACTGTTATCAACATGGAATAGATACCTGGTTTAAAGAAAATCCAGAGGATTTCTTAAGTTGCTTTAAAAAGGCAGAAGCTAAATTAGATTTCACAGCACTGATTCGTTGCATGGAGAAAGTTGGAGAAAAGGGCTTTTCGCTTTTGTTCCTTGGTCTTTTGCTCTAAGCCAAATATTTTATGGTAAGTACTTAGCTGTTCTACATGTCCATCATTATCTGATTTGGAAAAGGAAAAAATAACTTTCTGCTAAAGGATTAAACAATAGGGATGGATAGAATATTAAACCTATAAGGCTTGCAAGTTCATTTCACACTTAGCCATAAAGCTTATTGAATGACCTTGGATCATTGATAGAGGCTCAGATCAAACAATTCTCAGATCATAATTTGAAAAACTTGTAAAAGAATCCTTCATTGTTCTTGGTTTCCTTTTTCCTGTTCAATACTAACCACTGTTCATTGTGAGTTCCATATCAGTAAAGTCTCATTAGAGCTTTCTTAAACAAATAAACAGACCCTCCCCAGTTCAACATATACACACTTTAATGGGAAACGAAGGGGAATAATGCACATTTGCACTTTCTTAAACCTCTCCAGATATGGTTCCACTGTAATGCAAATGAATCTTGTTCATAGGTTAGATAGTTAGGGATGATAGGAATTGATACTCCACCAGGATATCTTTCTGATTCACCTACTATATAGAATAGTTGTGAAGATCACACACACACACAAAAAAAACCTGTGATGATCCTGAGGTTAAAGAAAGGGCAACATTTAGCTGTAACTGAGAAACAAATGTAATTAGAAAACTGCATAATTGTTATGTGGTCTCTAAGCTTGGTTGTTTGCTTGCAGACATTTCATTACCCAACTAGGTATCTTTATTGGTGCGAGTGTATGGGGATTTGTTCCCTGTTTATATGCAGTAGCTTGCCCTGCTAGTTTTGATGGGGTGTAGTTTCCTCCTTGATGGTTCCTTGGTTAGAGTATTGTTTTCTGCCTAATTGTCTTGTTCTGATCCCTGCTTATCTATATATGACTTTTTGGAGGGAATGTTTTGTAGTCATTTTGTTTCTTTCCTTTTTTGTTGTTTCTCTTTTACAAAGGTTTCTTGTATAACAATGAAGAGACTATAAACTGTAGGGTTCACACAACTGAGGCCTATTTCTTTTTCTGAATGTTTGGGGATCGTGATGATAACTCCTTCCCTTTTTGTATGATTCATCTGGAAAATTTCTCAAAAAGTGTTGGATATTAACCATGAACATGAACTGTGAATTGTCCTAATCACTGTGTCTTGGAAAACATTTGTTACCAATAGTTGAGAGATTGAAGTGATTGCAGTATTCTAGAGAATGTAAATAGCAATAGAAAGGAGCAATTTGTGAAGGGAAAGGAAGAAATTACTGCACAAGGTCAGCGGTATAATATTTTTCATGATGAATAAAAGAGAAAAGTGTGCCTTCAGATCCTTGTCTGCTCTCTGTCATTCTTTGATATTTGAGGAGTAACATATTTTGGACAATTTTATTTAGGATAACAAAACTATCAGTATAGATATGAGTTCTAAGACATAACTTTTAAGTGTATAATCAGATAAAAGAATTTGATTTAAAACAACAGTACTCTTGTTAACAATCTTACATTTTGGTGTAGACTGTGCATAGTATCTAAGAAGATGAATATTAATGAACATTGATTTCATAGTATATTACTTTTTCTTACATGATTAATGGTGAAAAAGCTATGTTTATCAATCAAAAATATATGTTGAATCATTATTAAAATCAAGAAAATCTGAGCAGCTGATCAAATACTGTTTGTTACATTTCTACCAACTTTGGCATTTCTTATTTCCAGAGCTTTAATAAACTATTTATTAAGAAGCAGGCATTTACTTGCTTGAATTTTTGTTGTGGATATTTATCATTTTTTAAAATCATAACTTGCAATCATTCTCTCAATTGCCCCTATCAAATCTAACTGCCTTGGCCTTTGATACAATTACTTTGCTCATTGCCCTTCAATCTGAATTCTATCGCATATTTTCCCAAGTATTCTTAAGAAATAAATCTCTCCATAGTTTTTTGATTAATTCTTGTTGCAATTTTTCTCATTCACATCCTCTTTCCTTTCATCATTCCACCATATATGTTTTTATCATATATCCCATTAAGGTCCAAACATTTATGTAGCATTCTATAAAATAATTCCTTTTACTCTGTAACAAGTCATTTCCACTTCATTTTTCCTTATGTCCACTTTCCATTCAGTTTCCTAGGAGAGTAAAGTATTTTCTGCTAATTTTTTCATATAGGACTTGAATGTATACTTCCTGCAATCACTCTACTTTCATTCTAACTTGTTATCTGTGGGACCGCCTTTCCCTAAGGCAGTGGTTCTCAACCTTTTTAATGCCACGACCCCCAACCGGTCTTAAGTCGAGGATTACTCAACTGGTCCAGCACCATTTGCAGAATGGGACTTTTGGTGGGCTCAGCAGGGCAGAGACAGCCTGGACAATTCCTATTGGCTTTTGAAAGCCAATAGAATTAGACTCTATTCAAGAGAGTCTATTCTATTGGCTTTCAAAAGCCAATAGAATAAAAGGGAGTAGCACAGCTAAGGAAAAGGGGAAAAAATGGCGGACTGCGTTGTTTGGCGACCCCTGTGAAATGGTCGTTCTACCCCAAATGGGGTCCCGACCCACAGGTTGAGAACCACTGCCCTAAGGACATCTACCAGTCCTACCAGGTTAAATAGGTGGGCACCTTCTTAGTCTCTTCCTTTAAACGGTGACATAGATAAAAGATATATTCACTGTTTTGCCATATGACTACAAGAATGGGATGGGTCATGCTGCCCTTTGAATAAGCAGATTCTTATTCATTATTGAGTCTCTGAATGGCCCACTCACCTTTTCTGTATTTCCATCTATCCATTCATCACACCTAACAGAATTATTTTTTTCATTGGATCACATTCAATCAGAGGATTGCACATTTTCCCCCAAAATTCATCCTTGTTCTTCTATCATTCACTGTATTACAATGTGCTTTCAAATATTGCATTGGTCATAGCAAGAAGCTGTGTATATGCAACATTGCTTTAGCATAGAGAAGAAAGAAATCACATGTGTAGAAGATCTGAATATTGCAGAATAGAGAAATCAAGTCCTGTACTGAATATAGGTCTACTTGAAAATTTGCATTGCAATATAAGCCTTTTCCTTCCAACTTTTTGAATCAACATAATTTTTGCTATTCTTTACCAGACTTAAGAATCTGAATCATCTCAGCATTTACATAATAGTTCTATTTGGACTGAGAATTGCTGGTTTCAACCTTGACAGCTCTAGCCAAAAGGCCAACACAGTGCTAGGCTGCATTAACAGAGGGATAGAATCAAGATCACGTGAAGTATTAATACCACTCTTTAATGCCTTGGTAAGGCCACACTTGGAATACTGCATCCAGTTTTGGTCACCACGATGTAAAAAAGATGTTGAGACTCTAGAAAGAGTACAGAGAAGAGCAACAAAGATGATTAGGGGACTGGAGGCTAAAACATATAAGGAACGGTTGCTAGAATTGGGTATGTCTAGTTTAACGAAGAGAAGGACAAGGGGGGACATGATAGCAGTATTCCAATATCTCAGGGGCTGCCATAAAGAAGAGGGAATAAAGCTATTTTCCAAAGCGCCTGAAGGCAGGACAAGAAGCAACGGGTGGAAACTAATCAAGGAGAGAAGCAACCTAGAACTAAGGAGAAACTTCCTGACAGTGAGAACAATTAATCAGTGGAACAGCTTGCCTCCAGAAGCAGTAAATGCTCCAACACTGGAAGTTTTTAAGAAGAGACTGGACAGCCATTTGCCCGAAATGGTGTAGGGTTTCCTGCCCGAGCAGGGGGTTGGACTAGATGACCTCCAAGGTCCCTTCCAACTTTACTATTATTATTATTATTATTATTATTATTATTATTATTATTATTATTATTATTATTATTATTATTATTATTATTAACTCATATCTCCCAATGGATTTGTACTTTCAAATGCACTCTCGCTAATCTAGATGGTATCAGTTCTTGCTTCCTGCCCTAATTATAGCCCCCTTGTTCATAATTATAAACCATGCCTTTGGGTTTTTGCATATATACTGCACAATATGAGTCCATGTTCATTCAGAGACTATTGTCTCCTTCCCCCTTTTCTCAGATGCACATTTTTCTTTGTTTTTCCTGTCTTTCATTTAATTGATTGATTGATTGATTCATTCATTCATTCATGTTGGTATACAAAGATGACTTGAGAGACTGGCCAGTTTGAGGTTGGAAACTAGTTGTGAAGAGGTGTTGTGAAATTGGGTGAAAGTTTTGGAGGTCATTGCATTGTGTTGTCTGGTTAAGGAGCAGTTTAGGAGGCTTAGGTTTGAGGGGGAGATTAGGATCATTAACTTAGAAAGGCATACTACGTTGCTGGTAGAGATTGGGCTGTACTGCCATGGAGGCTTTTCAGGCTATGCGGCTGTTGGAGATTAGGTGTTGTTTGGGAAGCAAACAACTAATTGCTGCTGGTTAATGCCAGGTGTGTCTATAATGGATGCATTTCCATCTGTGATCTGGTAGTGGACAAGCAGGCAGATTCGATAGGTATTACTGAAACCTGAGAGAGGACAGGGATGCTGCTTTCTCAGAAATCTGCCCATTCATGTTTCAGATCTTACACCCACTTCAATATCAAGGTGGCATTGACCTCGTGATACCTTGTTTATGTTCAGGGTCACTGTATCTAAGATGGCATGGTGTGATTGTCTGTGTGCTGATCTGGGCATAAGAACAAGTAAGGACTACCTTTAATGTACTGACTGCCTTTCTGTTCACTAGGATACCTCTCTGGGCTCCTTGATCTGGCCACTGGCTTGGTAGTGGAAATTTCCTGCTTGCTGGTATTGGGGAGCTTCAACTTTCATGTAGGGTTGACCAACTCTGGTAGAACCCAGAAGTTCATGGCCTCCATGAAAACCATGGGCTTGTCCAGTATTATTGAAAAGTAGAATCAAGATTGTGTAGTTATTTATTAGTTTGTATAGAACTTTGTTTTGGATAGTTTTCATTGGCCAGTGATTGTATTTAAATCATGAGTATTAATAGGAAAAATGTGTAGGAGGAAGAAAAACAAATAAACTTGTGACAACCATTTTGCCAATAATGAGTAGGTTATAGAGGACAGCCTGTTTATCTTTTAGCAGCATTATGAAAGCTGGATTTGAGTTAATTATATCTTATCACATTTGCATGATACATTAAGCAAACCTTAGAATTAAATGTGCTCATACACTCACACAAAACGCAATCCAAATAACATTAAAACTGTACCAACCCTTTCAGTCCTATTTTTTTTTCCTGGTTGATATTCTAGATCACCTTTTCATTGGCAAAAAAATTGCAACGTTTTCCCTCCTGGCCTGATCAGAATCAGACCCATTGTGTAGGGTGGAGGAAAATTAGTCCTTTCCCCAGTATCCTTATTTTTAAAATCAAGTTTTTAGGTACCTTCAGAAGATTAAAACAAATACACATATTTGAGATGGTTCCACAGAGGAAATCCTGTAGCATCATTATCATTTTTTTCTGGAGGACTAACAACTGCTTTACCTCATTAGGGTGAAGTTCAAATAACATTAGATTTTTGTCATAGTAAGCTATGCTTTAATGAGCCTTGGTTAGCTGTTCAGAGATGATTGATAGTGAGATGGGTAGCAAATACATTCAATAACTAATAAATAAAATGATTACAGACTGTGGTAAAGCATTCCTTGGTTCTCTTCCCCCAACATATTTAACTTAGTAAGCTACTAACATCTTACTGATAGATTTGGCAGCACTCTTTGGAGAGTAGAGTCTCAAACCATATAATCAAAAGCTTAGGAAGGAAACATGGGACACATCCCTTTTAGCAGCAATACCTGGATAACCAGGAAGCAACACCAGATAAACGGGGAAAAAACAGCCTAATGAAGGATTTATCATAAAGGAAGCCATATTCCCACTAGGACTGGCAAGGTAAGCTATTATATATAAACCTCCACTAAACACCACTTTCCCTAATGGCTGATGATGTTCCCTAGACTGGTAATGAAATGTCTACAAGAAAGCAACCAAGCCCAAAGTGCACTGAGAATCCCTGAGCTGGTTATATTCACTGGAAATTGAGACTGTATTGCAGGGGTGTGAAACTGCCGGCCCGTGGGCCGGAGACATCATCCGGAAGCAGCGCCCACCCCATTACTGGCAATGGCAAAACTGTCCCGGTATGTTGCGTGATGTCACATGACATCGTGAGTTTGACATGTCTGCTGTATTGCTATAATGTTAGTATGTTGGATTACTTTGTAGAAATTGTAGTTAAGTTGAAAATACATCTGTATGCTTGTTAACCTCATATTTTACCTGTATTGGCACTGTTTGGAAGATCAAAACAGTGTGTTGGTATTCTTTTTTTTTTTTTTTTACTATTTAGGTGAGGTTAGGATTCAGGGACTATTTAAACTCACATAACTAGTCCTCAAATAATTGAGTTCAAGATTACAGTCGCTAATATCTTATCACAGAAGAGATTTCACAATAACAGCAATTTGAAACAAAATGACTTCCCAATAATTGAAATTTCTGATCTGTCATTTGCCAAGTTGGATTTTTGCTGTGTTCAGCTTGTGCAGAAAGCTTGTGTGACATGAAAGGAGGAAAAAGCAAAACAGCTTTTAAGGAGTTTTAAAATTGCTTTAACCCTTATTCAAAGGGAATTTAGCAATCTGCTTTTGCATCTCTGCCAAGAATTTTTTTTAGAGAACCTTAGTTCTTCTAAACAAAAATTCCCTCCTTCAAAATAATAGTTGCCAATTAGACCTATGCCAATCTTTAGAAATAATATGAAATGCATTCAGTAAATGTAATTACATAGTTCTTTTGCCTCTGCATCCTGCTTTTCTCTTTGGGTATGCAATATTAATGTCAGTTCAGTTCAGTTCAGTAGAAACCAATCTATCCAGTTTCTTCTCTAAATACAGAAATTTGATTCTGGGTTTCTTAGATAACTTCCAGCCATGTCAAATTGCTGGCCCATGGGCCGGATGCATCACGCCGAAACTGCGCCCACCCCATTGCCGGCAATGGGGAAAAAGTCACAATACGTCATGAGATGGCACGTGACATTGAGTGTTTGACATGCCTGTGCTAGACTATTCACTGGGATCACTTGGTACATGGGATTTATCTGGTTTTGGCTTAGTGTATTGTGCGAGTCCAGCTACTGTTGTTGGTAAAGTAGGGTTACAAGCATAGTGGAGTCAGTTTGGCCCTCAGTGCCTTTAGTAGCCAAGAGACATTCTATGGCTTTCATATTGTTCTTCACTGTAGGTGACATCTTCATCTTTTGAGGAAGAAACCATCTCATTTGGAGAAAAGCAGACTTTTTTCAGACTTGCTATCTAGATGTGCATGTTACTTGAACTTGCAGATAATATATTTATTTGGAAATAATATATTTACTACCTGAGGACTAAGAGGATGGTGAAGAAGAGTAAAAGAAGGAACTTCCTGAAGTATCGTTACTTCCGACCATGTTGAGTTTGTGAATTGATGAGAATCTGAATTTGGAACTTGGACAGAGCAAGGTGTACTAATAACTAGTCAATTAATTTGTGGTAGCAATGCAGTATTCAGCAATGATGGTACTTGCTGAAGCAATATTGAGTTTGCTACTTGCAGACTAGCATTTTGGTCTTGCAGAGTTTGAGAAATGTATGCAATTATTATGCATCTTTCCACAGATACCATATGTGTTTAGACTGTAGGCAATTCACTACAGTTGTTTCTCAATGATTACACCAGCAATAATTTCATAGCTTGGGGGGGATCGTTAAGAAAATGTAGTGGAAGGATTTGAAGGACTATTGCATTAATAAATATTGTCCTAAAAGCTAAATGGAAAGTATTTTAAAAAACTGATAATTATTAATTACTGCAGATAAGAGGTTTACAAGGGGAACATTTGAGATCAAAAAGATAATTTCTTGCATATTAGTTTAATATTCAGATTGATATTTGTTCCCCTCCATGCTGGCTATGGCAGCGAATCACAACTCTCCAGATAGTTTACTTATATTCAGGAAGCCACTAAAACATAGCTTCCCATAAATTACAGAATTCTGGCTGCTGCAGTACATAAATCAAATCTTGGGTGTGTATGTGTATTTCTGTATCTGCTGCAAAGTTTATATTCCAGCCATTTTCTTCCCACCCTTTTGAAATTTGGTCATTCTCTTACCAGCTTTGAGATCAGGAGCTACCTGCTTAATGCTTACATAACTTAGCCTGACTCTTGCTATCCCACCTTATCAGCTTCCACACTTGCATTTTAATAGCTGTTAATATCTGAATACATGATTATTATAATATTTTTTCACATCTTTTTATACATAACTCAAGGTAGTGAATATACTCCTTCCTCCTTCAGTTTTCCCCATGTATTTATTCCTTCATTAAATTTTTGTGCCACCCATCTCCCCTATAAAGTGACTCTGAATGGCTTTATTATATATTCGCCTGTAATATAGCTAAGTTTTGACCCCAGAGCAAATGCACTGCATATAGTTTATAGTATTTTGGAATTCTTTTAACTATCTTTTTCTATACAAATATGAGGGAAAATAGGTAGGTGCAATTCACAGTTAAGAATTCATATCATGCTTTTGGTTTCTACTGTAAGTATGCAACAGGAAAGTAGGAATTAGCAGTTCCCACCTAGTTTACTAATTCACTATCTTTTAAAGTTCATAGAAGAACGATCCCCAGTACAGTACAGTATAGAAACTATAAGTCACTATACTTTTGTAAAGTGTCTTCAAATGATTTTGGATACTTGACAGTGGTTGTAAACTTTGGTGTTTGAAGTGACCAGTATGAAGTTAAAAGCAACTGTGGTTTGTCATGTTGTTGGAAAGCAGCTATATATAACTAACAACAACAGATTCCATAGTGATATTTTCTCCCTAGTCTTACATCAGTGGTTGCAGAACATAACCTGGCCCTTAAGTTCTTTGTAATGTTGCTTTTAAACCTATGCAACACTGCACTTCTCAGAATTAGCAAGTCATTAAAAATGCTGCTTCTTAGTTTGTTCTGGAAGATTCAATAAGTTTATTTATTTTCGTAAATAACTGTTAACATAAATTAGAGTTCTCTTAGCAGCCAAAATAATTATAACATTTCAAAATTCTGCATGAAATGTGGTCTATAACTTAGAGAAAAGGAGAGATAAGAAGACTGTTTATGAAGGCAGCCCTTTGATTCTTTTCAAAATATCCCTCTTTATTCTTAAAATAAGAAACAGATCTCAAAACTGCTAAAGTAGTGCTGGTCCCCAAACTCATGTAACAAAATTGTTAGTCCATCCAATATTAACTGTCAGGAAGGAGCTGTTGGAAACACGGTGATAATCAGGAGTAAACAGGCTAAAAAAGATCCTGATTACTGTTTCCTGTTGAGATGGCAACTGCTTTTTTCTCACTTCTCAAGGGCATCCTTAAAATTCCCTACATCAGAAGAACAATTCCCCCCCCCCCATTCAGGTTAGAGGCCTCCATGATGGGCAAGCATCCAAAGTATATACAACTGCATACATTTCCTCAACCTCCTTGCTGGCAGCTGTGAAGGAAATGGACTGAAATTGATCCAAGCAGACATAGCAATAGAGTGCCAATGACACCTCGGCTTCCTCTTTCTTTCAACAATAATAGCCAAATTGCACCGGATATGAGCAATTTTATACACAAAATGTCCAGCCAATTGCTTCACAAAGGGGTTACCGAAATTGCAGAGATGAGAAAATTCCTTCTTATCCAGAACTTTTCTTCTGTCAAATATCTAATGGCAAGAAGAAATCAGTAGCTGTCATGGAGTCCAATAATGGGCTGTTTCTTGTAGGAACAATATAGTTAGCAATTAGATGTAGTATCTCTGCTACTATTTCTGTCTTGGTTTAACCTAGGTTTTCTAAAGCGTGCACATTTACAGTTACAGTTGTGAACTGTTTTCCTCAAGATTTTCCAACAGAATTTCTAGCTGGCAAAAGGATTGTTTTTGTTTAAATAATTATCACTGTCAAATGATAAGCTTTTCAAAATTGTTAGTGATATAGATTTCCTGTTGTAAGTGATGTGTGATGGAGGGGAGAGATTGGGAGGAGAAACATTTTTCTTTGGCAAGAGTGTGTATATTTTTCTATCATCTCAAGATGTGATATTAGGTTTAAACAAATGAATAGAAATAGAAAGGCTAGTATTATTTTTTTGAAGTTGTTTACAAAAAAATATACAGTAATGGGCATATCTTTTGAGCCAAATCCCAGATACTGACAAACTTTGCTGGTGTGGATAGTGAATTAATTGAGCAGTGTTACTAGTTAACTTTCCAAAGTTTTCTTATTATTTCTGTTACTATTTTTTGAAGGATTTTGTTTTTGCCTTTCAATTAACAACAGAACACTTTTCTAGAAAAGCCCGAATTTTCTATTAATTACTTTCCCAACAAAAAGTGCTAAACATTTCTGCAGAGCACACATTCCAGCAGTTGTTTAGTATTTTGAGATCAAGGCTTAGCAAGGCTTCTAGCAATGGTTTAGTATTTTGAGTGCAAGGCTGATTATTTATTACACACCTTCCTGTGCATTTTACAATAAAAACAGCTGTAAAACACATAATAGATCATGTATTAAACATACTGAAAAAATATATTCATTATAAAATTAGTAATGGGAAGTATTCTTCTGCCATTCACACTAGGAAGGTTTGAGTGAAGAGGTAAATTTACAGACTGTGTCTAAAAGGTGTTAGAACAGGCATCTCCCAATTTCTGGTAGGACAACATACCAGAGCATGGATTCTACTATAGAGAAAGTCTACCAGATAACAAGCTGTAGATCTTGGTATAGGTAGTAGATCTTTCTTGATAATCTCAGTGATCAACCAAGTCTATCAAGGGAAAAGGCTATATCATAGTCTCAAGTTTTTTAGATCTTTGTAACATGGTGATTTAAATCTCCCACTCCTAATTTCATTTTCTTTCTTTCTTTCTTTCTTTCTTTCTTTCTTTCTTTCTTTCTTTCTTTCTTTCTTTCTTTCTTTCTTTCTTTCTTTTTTGAAAGTGCAACTCCATTTGAAATAAACTGCTCAATTCCCAAACCTGGGAACCAGCAATTCAAAATGTTGCTGTCTTATTTTGATTGAATCTCAATTTGTTGATCTTACCCACTCCATCATTGCAGCCAGGCACTGGTTCAGAATTTGCACAGCTTACCCCAATTCAGAAGTAATGGAGAGGTAGAGCTGAGTGTTATTTGGACATAGTGTCCCCTAATGAAAGCCCCCTGATGACTCTATTCAGCTTTTTTATTTTGATGTGAAATAGCATTGAGGAAGCAATAGCGCTTGATGGACTCTCATAATCTAATTGCCAGGATACAGAAGCAAAAGTCACGCAATACTATATTCTGAGACTATCCCTACAAGTAAGACCAGAACCATTTTTATAAAAATACCCTGAGATATCCCAAGAGAGTTATGTAACCAGTGGCATCAAAAGGTGCTGATAAATTAAGTAGTGGTGAAAGAAACATCAGGTCCAGTTCCAGGCTGGGAATACAATGGAGGCTGCTGAAGAAAGAAGGTTCCTGTTTATTGATGAGCAGAACCGGCAACAGCATGCAGTTCTGGGACAGCTGACAAAAAGCCTTCTTTGAGGCTTTGTGTTTGAGATGCCTGTTGTGAAATGTACCTTGACCTGTGCTTGAGTGTGCCCTTTTGTTATTCTAATTATTGTTGCCTGACTCCCATTGTGGCTGGGAAGTCCTGTCCTGTCCTTGAAGCTGGGTAGCGGAATGTAAATTCTTAATCCCATCAGCTGTGGGGGCCGAAGGTATTTTGCTTATGAATAGTGTGTCCCAGTCTTTCTGAATGAATTATCTTTTCTAAAGATTGGCCTCCTCAGGTTTCTGCCTGAGAAAAGGGAGACTGTTTCTGCCTAAGATTTTTTTTTCTCCATTTCCCCTTCAGGGGAAATATTCTATCCTGCCTCTTTTAATATTCCCCAAAATATTTCATTCTCTGGGGGGGGGGGGATACTAACTTCCTCCAGTACCTTAAACAGTTTCTTGCAGGAGATCAAAGTGATCATCACTGATTTTCTTTCCAAATCAACCTGAATAATACACACACACACACACACACATACACATACAGAGAGAGAGAGAGAGAGAGAGAGAGAGAGACAGACAGACAGACAGACAGACAGACAGACGCAAATACACAGACATGATCAAAAGCACTGTTTAAATGGGCAGAGATATGAACAGTTCACAGATATGAACAATTTTATCCTTAAAGTGCTTTGCAAATCTGTTGTAGCAGGTAATGATAACCAAATCAGTTAGCTATGTTGAAAGAGATAATTGCGGTCCTAGCCCTATGCTCAACTAAACAGTCCCAAACTTTATTATGCTTATAGAAGTAAGCAATCATACATATTAAACAATATTATCCGAGAATATCAAAATGTACATGCATTTGCAATTCATATAAAACAGATACTAACCTATAAACTATCCATGTATACAAGAATAAAGTTGGGTAAATAGCCAGCCAATAGTGCTGGATAGTTAGGTTTGTTTGTTAATTTGTGCACTATTTACATTGATGAATTTTATTTGTTTTGTACTTTGGTAAAGGAATGCTGTTGCTGCTATTGGTATTATTATTTTTATACTATTCATATAACGGCTATATATGGAAATACTATATATACAAATATAAGTTGATCTCAAAATCCCAAATATTTGGTAAACCTAAGCATGCATATGACATACTCTGCAGAGTTGATTTTTGACATTTTAAATTCATTGTTAGTTTTTAACAAAATAAAGGCAGCTCTTCCATAATTCGTTTTTGTGCAGCTCATTTTGCAGTTCCAATATGATAGTTATGGCTTGCTATGCACTTCTCAAATTTTGTCATGCATAAGACTGTTACTGATCTATTACTATTAGATTATTACCCTTTCACACTATAATTTATTCATTTGGCATTTCTGTGATATTGAGATGTTATTGTGTTCATTTTCCCACTTAAAGTAAATTAGAGATTGAAACCTATCCTTACTTGCTCGGGAATAAGCTATATTTGAATACTGAATAAACATGCATAGGAGGCACAGCATATTAAAGGAGGTGAAAAATATATAAATATATCTGAGTCTCATAATAATGTATTTATGTCTTTCTCCAGTACAGGAGATGGATAGTCCACCAATGGGTTTTCTCTGTCTGCCTGCTCTTGAGACCAAGTAGCCAAAACTTGACACGCCCCACTTCCTGTGGAGCCCATTCTTAACTTGGTCTCTGCTCTCAGCTTATCAGGTTAGACAAAGAAATCCATTGATTGATTATCCCTTAATAATTGGCTTCCCCTTCCAAAAAAATTGCCACCTATAGGAATTTAACCACAAAATTTTTCTGGAGATCAGTCCTGATCTCAAACTTAAAATTAAAAGGGGGATTGGTGGGGAGGGTAACTTCCCCACAAATATCAGCCAGCCCCAGGGCTCTGGGGGTGGAAAGGGGGGGGGAAGAAGGCATCAGCAGAGACTACTTGCTGAACCTTTTCCCCAACCACTAATTTTTCCTTGGAATCATCCCTGATCTTATATTAAAATTGAAAAAGGGGTTGTGGGGGGGGGGAAACTCCCCACGGATCCCAGCCAGCCCCAGGGCTCTGGGGGTGGAAAGGGGGGGAAGAAGGCATCAGCAGAGACCACTTGCTGAGCCTTTCTCCCCAACCTTTCTCCCCAACCTTCCAAGGGATTTTTTCCTCAAATTGGGTCTGAGTCTCATAATAATGTATTTATGTCTTTTTATTATAGAGTTTTTATATGAAATTACATAGTGAAAGTATCTAACTAGCTTGCCAATACAATATTGATCAAGAGAAATTGGCTGTAATGTAACTGAAAAGAAATACAGGTAGGCCTTCACTTACAGTCTTTTGTTTAGCGACCATTCAAAGTTACAAAAATAAGGCACTTTTGACTGTTTTTCACAATTATGACCATTGCAGCATTTCTAGGGTCACATGATCAAAATGACTGCTTTCTATGTTTGTGATAGTACATACAACAACATATAAAAGTACAAAGCTAATGGCCCAGATTTAAGCTTTCTTTCCAAGTAGATTTTTGATACAAGTCAAAAATTCATTGTATCTGTGGAGGTGGAAACTTGCCTTAAGCTGTATTTTTCCATATTGATTTTTGAAAGAAATGAGTTTAAAAATCCAAAGTGTGGTTTGAGATGTGCTTATTTTAAGTAAAAAATAAAGGCACCTGGATTTTGTTACATAATCTGGTAATTGAGGCATAGTTCGAATATTTTTGTATTAAAGGCTACATAGTACAGCCTGATTGTCACTCTTAAAAAGTATAGCCTGTTACAAAATCTAGGAGAGCTCATATGGTTGACCATTGTACTATACTTTAAATCATGTAGTATCACTTATCTACATAAATTGAGCTCCAGTCCTTATAGGCAGAATAGTATACTGATTTGTTCATCCTAGCTAAGAAGAAAATAAGGTTTAATTGCTCACATGTCACGGTAATGTTCAAAGCACGTAAAATCTGTTGAGCTATTTCTTGTCTTTGAAGAGATACTGAGGTAACCAAAGAATTAGTATTTGTTCAAGAAGACATGAATAACAGAGGGCTTGTGATTTTTTAAGCTGGTCATAGGTATCCAGACTGAGGAAAAAAATAACATCTGCAAAATTTAAAAGTGACCAGCTGCATAATTTCATAAGATGCATTATCCCATGATGTAATTTGGTCAGGGTTTAGCATGTATGAGTCATTACCATTTTTGGTTAAGTCAAACCATGTTACTAAGGTGAACTCAGACTCAACTTTATAAAATATATGCATGTGATAGAATCAATAAGATTTGTTCCTATACCATGCAAATATGAAACAGATAGTTATTGACTCCAACTTATGCATAATAGAGAGACTGAAATAAATATTATTGTAATATCTTATTAAGGTATAGTCTTCAGTATAGCTTATATTGGAGTTTATAGCTCCATGCTGATGTAAGTTGATACATTTCATACCGTTAACGCAAGATCTCTGGGATCAACATTCAGTAAATAATAGTTTTTCATAAGGAAAATAAAGATGTCCTAGGAGAAACAAGTCAAACCTAATATATTATGGAACTGAAATGTGTGTCTCATGTTACTATTAGATAATGCTCACCTATCCTGCTAGACAATCAATGTATAAATTATATATCCCTCTAGCTGCTAGCAGGAACATTATTTGTCTTTAAAATAGATAGATTTTTAATATTCATAAAGTTTCATAGACATCACTTTCCCATTCTTGCCAACCTATCTCATTTTCTCAAGAAAAAAGGCTTATCGTGGGAATAAGAAATAATACTAGGTTTTGGTCAGAATAAGACATTTATCAGTTCCTTTTTTCTCCATTGCATTCCTTAGTGCTTAGTAGGAATTTCAGTTTGGGCATTGTTTATTCAAGGTATAGATGTAAATCACATTCTCACTTTTTGTACTTTTATGGAAACTAATGTAACTGCTTAAGAATTCCTAGGGTTCTGGCTTCTGGTTTTGTGCCGTAGCATAGCAGCCGAGGGGTCGCGTTGTTCCGCACCCTACGTCCCGATTTTTTTCCTGTTAGGGGACCCTAAATGGGCCTAAAGTCGCCCCAGAGAGGCGACAAAGAAGGAGGGGAGTACTGCTGACCGCAGAGAGACAGCTGTTGATCCGGTCATTCAGGGAAAGCCCTCCAGAAACCAGCAGAAGAAAGGCTAGCTTCACTCCAGAGGCTAGCCCAAGCTTCAAGCAGCTGAAGCCAAAAAGCACTAATTCAAGCTTGATCATAAACAACGTGTTTGGAACTGGGTAAGAATATCGATTCTCTCTCTTCTACTTGATAATTGATTTCCTGGGGGAAAAACCGCAAGAGGCAAAAATCCTCCGAAAGTGAGAAGGAGGGGGACTCTTGCCCCACCCTCCTACAGAAGGAAGCGGCAAATTAAACTTTTATGGGGACAGAAATATATTGAAATGAAATGACTATAAGACTTAAATCTGAATAAGTTTGAAATTGGTGGAATTTATTAAGATTTTCTTTTCAAAAGATTATTGATGAAAACAGAAAAAAGTAATTGCTTGTTTTGAGCCGAGGTGGTGCAGCAGTTAGAGTGCAGTACTGCAGGCCACTTTAGCTGACTGTGTTCAGCAGGTCAGCGGTTCAAGTCTCACCGGCTCAAGGTTGACTCAGCCTTCCATCCTTCCGAGGTAGGTAAAATGAGGACCGAGGTTGTTGGGGGCAATGTAAATATATATATACATTGCTTACTGGTGTACACCGCTTAGAGAGTGCTTGCACTTAAAGCGGTATATAAGTCTCATAAATAAATAAATAAAACAGATTGTTGACATCTAGTGGTGGATGAAAATATACAACTGAAGTTGCTCTAATACAGGATTTGGCAGAAAGCCCAGAAAAAGATAATTTGTTTTTGTGACATTCAATGTCTTAACTAAACAGAGAAAAGCTGCAACAAAGAAAAGAAAACATTTTGGGCTACCTATAAGGCGAGAACTATAAATCTTAGGGGAAAGAAACGACTTTCCTGGACTATAAATACTTATTGAACTGTGACTCTAAAGCTGTTTGCAGAGAAAGGAAAACTCTGATTTTTGGTTATCATGGAATATCAGAGATCTGCAGAAAGAACATATCAAGAAAAAACAAATACTTTCCAGGAGGAAATGTATGCTATGTTGCAACTAATTCAAAAACCAATGATTTCAAACCACGAGGAAATTAAAAACAACTTTGAAAATATAAATGAACCCATCTTCAATTTAACCTTACAACAAAAAAACTCTCAGAGAGTGAACAGATAAAGCAGACAACTGAACATAAACCAGAGGAAAGAGATTTAAAGACGGAACTCAACAATGGAAGGAATTATGACTTAATCCAGGTGGAAAAAAACTTGCAGGAAATATCAAACATGAAAAATTTAACCTACATTTCAAGATTGCAAAATAAGTCTGAGAACAAGAAAAAAGATTCGACAGAATGGATTATAGAGCTGTCAGGAGAACTACGAGAACTTGAGAGACAAAAAATGATAAGACAAATTAAGAGAGAAAGAAAGAAAAAAAGATTTTCAATGAATATGAAGGGGCGAAAACAAAAACATCTTACTGGATTTGTCTCTTGTATTTACAACAACATCTACAAGACTATGGGAACACTTTTTGGTCCAGCAGAGCATACAGATTAGGAAAGATATTTGGCAAAAAAAAAAAAAGGCTAAAGTTAGAATTAAGAAATTAGATGATGGGATTTATCAGATGGAATATCTAAAGATTAAACACTTGTTTGAATATGGTTAAAAATATAGAAAAATTCTGGATATAAATGTATTTTAGTTTAAGAGGAATGGGCCCCTCAAGTTACATAGTATTTTTTTTTTACAATATGAGAAATATAAAAATGTTGGGATGGTTTATATGAGGGAAATGTTTTACATATTTAAATGTAATTGATTTGAGAAAATCTCAATTGATAATGTTTTGAATAGATTCAAAAGATTAGATGATTGGATTTATTAGATGGAATATTTAAAGATTAAACATCTGTTTGAATATGGTTAAAAAGAATAGAAAAAATTATGGATATAAATGTATCTTAGCTTAAGAGGGACATACTTCTCAAGTAGTATACTACAGTATTTCCTTCCTTTTTTTCTTCTCTCTTTTTTGTTTTGTTTTGTTGCTTTTTTAAAAAAAATATGAGAAATATAAAATTGTTGGGATGGCTTGTATGAGGAAAACTTAAATACTTAAGTGCAATTAATGTTTTGAACATTGTGGGGAAAACAAATCTAAATAAGAACTTTGAAAACAGGATCTATGACAAGGTAATTAAGATCAATTAGAAAAGAAGCTTTATATTGATGTGGTTGTTAAATACTAGAAAAATGTTTATATTCAATTGTTATCTATCAAAATACTAAGAAATGTACAAATTCAAGGTTGGTAAAAGAATATTATGGGAAGAAGAGAAAATCAAAGAAAGCTATGTGGATTATGGAATTATAGGAATTAATTGTTGTTGATTGTTTTTAAATATAAAACCGGACAGCATGCTGTTTACCAAATATTAAGGTGACTATGTTAAAAAATCAACAAAATATATTTTTTAAAAAAGAATTCCTAGGGCTCTGTTGTGGCTACTTCTAATTCCCCCACAATCTTCTTATCAGTAACAAATAATTATTAATTTATTATTTATTTTATTACTCTATTAATTCATCTATTTATTAATCCTATAACAAGTAATTTATTAATAATCTACTTTAGCAGGGGACAAGTATTGGTCTGTGCTGTGTTAGGAACTGGGCTGCGCAAGCCACAGGTGAGCAAACGAAGTTTAATCTGCGTGCATGCACAATCCAGGTTGGGTGCAAAACCATCCCCCTCCTTGGTCCGTGGAAGACAATTTTTCTTCCGAAACCGGTCCCTAGTACCAGAAAGGTTGGGGGCCACTGTTCTATAGCACCTACCTTCTGGAACACCATACCATCTGAAATTAGGTTAGCCTTGATTTTGTCAGTCTTTTGAAAAGCCATTAACAGCTAGTTTCTTAATGTTTGCCCAGGGTCAGGAAGTCAGTTGAACCTAAGTTGTTTCCCCAGTTGCCATAGTATGTTTTTGACTTTATCTTTAGTTTTCTCCTTATTCTAATGGTGGTTTGGTTTTTAGATTCTGTCAGTTACCCAAACTTGCAGTTGAAATAAATAAATATTGTGGTTTGCAGTTTAGGCACCTGGTCTTTCTCTAACCATCTCTAACCATCTCTTTGTAGGTCTTCTACTTGACTATGTGTTGGGTATGATGACTGCTAGTATGCTACTGAAAATTTTAAAAATACCACAACCCCCAAAGTACCATTATCCAGAACATTATTATAATAAGCGGTTGTCCAATTTTGTCTTAAAAACCTCCAGTGATATGGTGATGATGATGATGATGATTAAAGAACAAATGATAAGGATGAAGCATCACATTCCAAACACCCTTCAGAGAGTTGAGCCTTTGCTGGTTTCTAGAAGACCATCACCAAAGGGGCCAGGAACCTAACATCAAGAAGGAGGCTATTCCAAAAACTAGGCACCGTTAATGAAAAGCCACACTTTTTAAGCTGAGCCCCCTTCACCTCTCAAAAGTGGGGCACCGTGAGTACCAGTTCTTCGGTGGACCTCTTTTGGAGGATACATATGAGGTTCCATGTGGGATTGAGGCATTTTCTCAGAATTTTGCGGATTTCTGTTTTTATATTATTGTTTCCTATTGTTATAGCTAAATATATGTGCCTTTATATTGAAGGCTATGCTTTGAGGTCTGATGTGGTATAATTATAACCAAATAGGCCTGGATAAATGATAATTATTATTTCAGCCCACTGTGTGAGCACAATATATAGTTGCCCAGAGTTACTTTGTGCGATGGGCAGCATATAAATTTAATAAATTAAGGCAAAATCATAACATCAAAATTTAAAAAAAAAGAATTTGTGCAGAATTTGTGCAGGAAAACATTATCCATTGTATTCTAGTCATCAATTCAAGGATTAATTTTCTGGTTTTCACATATATTGAGTAAAGTTAAATTACAAATATATTGGGACTAATAGTTTAATTTTACAAGTAATATATAATATATATATGATAAGATACTGAGCCATTTACTGACACCTACTTTTATATTCCTTAGTATATATCGACCATTGGCTAAAATAAAGCATACCATTTCACTGAATAACAAATGCTTAGTATTGGAGTATTTTTTATTTTTCTATGTACCGTAGTATTGAATATGCATTTTGTCTTTATATATATGTTGGGAGAGTATAATAAAAATAGGGGCTGCATGTTAATTATGAGATGGCATTAAGGTATAAAATGCAAACTATATAACCTATATAATAACCATCAGAACGTATAACCAATATATCAGGCAATTGCTTTAAAAGTCACACTGAGCAGAAAATACAAATATTTGCAAAATAAAAAGAGTTGAACAGTACACTGAATATAATAATAGGGTGGACACTGGCTCCTATAACAGGATCTCTATAGTTTTGGGGTAGCAGCCAACAATGTCTACTCTTGCCTCTGATTCAGGATGTTTGGTAACAATAGCAGACAAAAGAGAAATAAATGGAAAGATAAGGAATAGGAAGAGACAGGTATAGTCACCTAATACTTGCATTGTAGATAGAGCAGTCCAACCTCTCTACTGTACTTTGATTGCATTTTGTAGCTATTGTAAAAAGAGATGTGACATTCAGTAGTTAACACAAAAATATTTGTGTTATAAAAAAGGAAATAGCATCTCCCAGATCGCCAGTACAGGACTTTTCTCTGAAAAATTCCACCGGAATAGACTTTGTTTGGTTGGTTTTTTTTAAATCCGGATGACTGCTGGAGAAGAAACATTTGAATACTTCCTGCCTGCTTGCAGCTATCTGAAGCCTAATAAACAAATTCAGCACAAACATCTCCGATCTCTTTCAGAATCTTGTCAGATAAATAAGTGGGGCTTGCTTGTTTTATGTCACTACAGTCTCACTAAAAACAAGTTATGTCATTAGAAGGCAAAATCATGAAACTGCATCTCACTTACTTTGGCCATCTCATGTGGGGAAATTTACTGGAGAAAATAATTATGGTTGGAAGAATTAGCGGTAAAGACCACGGTGGCTGGATACCATCAACTCTTGACACCATTTGAAAAGCATAGAAAAACTCAAAGAAGTAGTGCAGGATCAGAAGATGTGGAAAAACCTGGCCCATAGAATCACCAAGAGTCGGGCATGACTGAATAGATATCATCAATCAATCAATCAATCAATCAATCAAATAATAGAGCTGGAAGGGATCTTGGAAGTCTTCTAGCCCAGCCCCATGCTCAAGCAGGAGTCCCTATATCATTTCAGACAAGTGATTGTCCAGTCTCTTCTTAAAAACCTCAAGTGATGAAGCACCCACAACGTCTGAAGGCAAGCTATTCCACTGGTTAATTGTCCTCACTGTTAGGAAGTTTCTCCTTAATTCCAGGTTGCTTCTCTCCTTGATTAGTTTCCATGCATTGTTTGTTGTCTTGCCTTCAGGTGCTTTGGAAAATAAATTGATCCCCTCCTCCTTGTGGCAGATTCTCAAATACTGGAATACTGCTATCATGTCCCCCCCCCAGTCCTTCTTTTCTCTAGACTGGCCATTCCCAAATCTTACAACCGGTCTTCATATGTTTTAGTCTCCAGGTCTTTAATCATCTTAGTTGCTCTTCTTTGCACTTTTTCCAAAGTCTCAACATCTTTTTGTAATGTGGTGACCAAAACTGGATGCAGTGTTTCAGCTATGGCCTTACTAAGGCTTTATAAAACAGTACTAATAATTCATGTGATTTTGATTCTATGCCTCTGTTGATACTACCAAGAGTTGTATTAGCTTTTTTGGCGGCTGCTGCACACTGCTGACTCATATTTAAGTGATTGTCCACTAGGACTCCAAGGTCCCTTTCACAGTTACTGTTTTTGAAGCCAGGTTTTGCCTAATCTGTTCTTGTAGCTTTGGTTTTTCCTGCCCAGGTGTAAAACCTTGCTTTTTTCCATGTTAAATATCATTTTGTTAGATAGGGCCCATTGTTCAAGTCTGTCAAGATCTTTTGGGATTCTGAGTTTGGCTATTCCTGCCAGTTTGGTGTCATCTGCAAATTTGATGAAACCCCCTTCTATTCCCTCATCTAAGTCATTTATGAAGATACTGAAGAGTAATGGGCCTAAGACAGAAACTTGTGGTACTGCACTGCTTACTTCCCTCCATGTAGATGTAGTACCATTAAGTACTATTCATTGAGTATGGTTTGTCAGCCAGTTACAAGTCCATCTGGTGGTGATGCTGTCAATCCACATTTTTCTAGTTTACCAAGAAGTAGGTTGTGGTCATCATCATCTCACTAAAAAATTAGTTCATGGCTAGGGTTGCTTTTAGGCTTGATTTTGCTAGAGGGGCTCTCTGTTAAGAATGATCTTACCATGATATCCACATTCTGGCAGGTGAACAATAAAGTTGCTATGTACAGTAGCTCAGTTGTAATCCATGAAATTATTAACTAGAGACCTTTATGAAAGTCAGGAGAAAAGGTATGGAGGATATTTTGTTAATAATTCAAATATTTAATACTGGAAACAAGAACAGCATATATGAAATACAAAATCATTTGTTTAATACACAGTTCCAACTCAGCCTTCCACAGTAAGGGCATCTTCTCCAGATGTGTGGACTTCATTTATGGAATACCCAACCCAATATGGCTATTGCTAAAAATTCTGGCTGCTGAAATCCATAATCCAGCTTAGTGTTTCTCATCCTTGGCAAATTTAATGTAAGCGTAGTTCAGCTCCAAGACTTCCCAAGCCAGCATGTTATCAAGGTTGAGAAACACTAAGCTAGAGGATGCTCAGACTGAGGAAGGCTATTTTAGCATAATCTGAGCAAGTAAAATAAAAATAGGCAATGTTTTTAGCCAAAAAAGCATGTTCAATCTGTGGGAGAGGACCTTTAGTAAACATTTAATTTAATTTAATTTAATTATTGAGTGAGCATAAGAGAGAGAATGACTGCCTCTATGGTGTTGATGGCACACATATTCAATAAATATAACTGTGGAGTGTGTATGTCAGTGATGGTGAACCTTTTAGAGACTGAGTGCCCAAACTGCAACCCAAAACCCACTTATGCATCATCGAGTGCCGGGTGGGGGTGGCCCATTGGTTGGGGGTGGCCCATTGGCCGGGTTTATCCAATTGGGTGGGCATGGCTGCAGTGGTAACAGCAGACTGGGTGGGATTAAAAAGTTCAATAAATCAATTCCAACTTTGCAAGAACTTTTTTTTCCCCACGAGAAGTTGAAATTGACTGATTGAACCTTTTTTTTTTTTTTTTTTTGCACATGGTGACGGAGGCCGAAAGCGAAAAGATTTTATAAAACCCAGCTGAAGGCCTAGGACTGGGGCGACGGCGTGCGTGCCCACAGAGAGGGCTCTGAGTGCCGCCTCTGGCACCCGTGCCATAGGTTCGCCATCACTGGTGTATGTGTTGCCATTAACAAAATATTATCCCCCCCCCCATATATGCCTTGGTAATGGTAAAGACTTTCGACTCTTAGAGCATTGGGGGTGGGGTTCCCATAATGAGCTATAGATATCTAAAAAGGTACCAATTATAGCAGAGAAAAAGTATATTAGTAGCTGCTTTGGCAGCTGAGCTGAGAGAGCTCTGTGATCAACCATAAACTTGATTCACTATACTGACAGAACAGCTGTTAACACATGTAAAAGCTGAACAGCCCAGTTAACTCTCATACTTTCATTAACATTAAGCAATGGGAGAGAAAGAAAGAATATTAGATCTTTGCACCTAAGAATAGATAATGATCGATCTTCCAGATGCTGATAAACCTGTTCCCAGCAGCCCTAGTCAAAATGGGTAATGGATACCTTATAGAGGGCTATATGTTGCAAATATGTGGTGTACTTTGAGAATAGCAGTGGGCATGACCTGTGAAAATGGTGAATAATGATTCTCATCAGGCCATTCCCTAGTGAATGAAATATTAGTAGTTCTTGGTTTATTTAAGAATCCCTCTCTCTTAAGCAGACAGCTATCTAGTATTTTTGGTATTAGGAACTGAAATTGCAGCAGTGAGACAGGAGAACAGAAATTCAAGAGTCTTTTGTAGGTCTAATGTGTTTTTATAGTGTTTATCACTTCTTATTTTTCCATTCTTTTGCACTCACAGTTCAGATTTACTGTATGCATGAGAGGGCAAAAAACAACTTACTGCTTGGGTTCACATTAAGACATAATAACCTTTATTTGTTTGGGCATAACATATTGTGCGAACACTGCAACTGTGTTTGGCTGAACTGGATTTCTCATTTATTGTGCACTCAGCCAACAGAAGGAACTGGATTTTTTGCTATGCTATACAATTTTCCTCAGGACTTCATTTACAAAGGAGTCCAAAGCAGATGCATGTGCCCTTTTCTGAAGCTAAGGTTAAAAAGAATTTGTTCATAATAATAATAAGATTTCCTTTTGAAATGTGCCTGTATTTTTCTTTTTATCTTGCCACTGCAGGGTATCTTTCCAGCATGTGTGTTACCATCAAAGATGTCGCCCCTGATAGAAAAAATTAGTGATCAGAAGGACTTCAAAAAGCTGTTGAGAACACGAAATAATGTGTTGGTGCTATATTCCAAATCTGGTGAGTGTTCTTCAGTTTAAAAACTTTTTAAGGATAATTGGTATTTAAACAAACATGCTAAGTGATTGCCTAGATGAGAAGATAGGAAAAACAGGAAAATGTCTCAAAATCAAGATTTTGCACAACATTTATACAGGATCTGTTTTAGAAACTAAAACTTGCAGATAAAATTTAGAGTGAGTTTACATAAATATTCATTTCTTCTCTGGTTACTTGATCTGTCTCATAATGTTGTCAAATTACTTCTTATTTTATTATTGTTATATCTGTAGCACCACTCTTTAAAAAGACGTGCACAAGGTATGCAACCAATAACTAGAGAGACAGTTTTAACGTATTTTCAGCTATTTTATATTGGGGCACTTTTCTTGTCATCCTGCTTGGTTTTAGTTGCTTTCATATATTTATTGTTTTATTTTAACCTACATTTCCACTATCTAGGCTTATGGTATCAACCTTATGTGCATAGAACAGGTATCTGCTTGCTTTTCCCCTTAGTTTTTATTCATGTATTTATAATCAAATTTCTAGGTCATCCAACTCCAGTGATTCTGCATGGTTTAGTATAAAGAACCAATAAAATCAAAATCAGCCCCAAAAGATAGTGACATCTGCTTCCCCCAACAGAAATAGAAACTCACCCCCCCCCCAAGCATTCTAACCTAAGGTCTGGGGGACAAAAAGTCATATTTTAAAGGCTCTTTTAAAAGCTGATAAGGTGGGGGTCATGCAAATTTTTGAGGGGATGCTGTTCAAGCAGCAGGTGGGGCAACTGACAGGGCCTGTTTCCTATGTCTTGATAGATGAAATTACTTAATCTTCAAATCCAAGAGAGACCTAATTCTCAGTTCTAACAGGACAGTCAGAAACCATAAGAGACACAAAGTCCCTCAAAATAATTAGCCCCTGTGCCTACTGGGCAGCAGTAACCCTTGTTTTAATCCTATATGGTTAAGTTGTTTATGGACACTTGTTTATGCATTTTTATTGTCATGTGCTTTGCATTATCTGATGCTTCATCAATTCCTATTAACCTCTTGTCTGCTAGCCACCCATCTGCTGTCTCACTCGGTTATTATGAACTAGCTTAAGCCATTGTTGCTTGTGCTGCTGTTTGTTTCCTTCTTCCACCTCTGTCTCCTTTTTTGCAGTGCAATTTTTCTTCCACTTAATCATCCATAACAGATTGTGAGCTGCTTCTAGCAAGATGGTTTACAAGAACCTGACCCATTTAGAACACGGGTTAATTACACTTAGGTATAGTTGTTGTGATATATATTTGGCAAGAAGATGCATTTCTGCCCGTTAGCTCAAAAATGTGACAAAATTTAATGGCCTCAACTCCTTCTCCTTCACACTTCTTTTTTTCAGTCAAAGAAATGTGTTATGCATTTAGGCTTCCAACTCCCTCCTTCCTGATTTAAAGGAACTGCCTTTAAATCAGGAAGGAGGGAGGGAAAAAAGGGACAACTATATCTGAGTAACTGACTTGAGGATATTTTCTTGTGATAAATTAGCTTATCTGAATTTCATACTTGTCTGATATTATAGTAAATCAGTTAGTGAATAGCATTTGATTCAACATCAGAATTTTGTGGAATCCCTGACTACTGAAAGTGTGTTTCTCTCTGGTTTTGTGAAGACAAGTTTGGCCTTTTTTGCAAATTTTTCTTTATTAATTAAAAATAGAAAATGACAGTTGCTTGATTCATAATTGCAGAATTTGAACTGTAGCTTATACTAATATAATTATTGTAACTGCCCAAACCATTGTATGTGCTAGATTTGATGGTCATGAATTTTGATATGGTTATGATATAACAAAAGAACAACAACAAGAACAACACAACAATATGTTGGAAGGGACCTTGGAAGTCATCTAGTCCAACCCCCTGCTCAGGCAGGAAACCCTATACCATTTCAGTCTTTTCTTAAAAACTTCCAGTGTTGGAGCAGGTTGTTCCACTGATTAATTGTTCTAACTGTCAGGAAATTTCTCCTTAGTTCTATGTTGCTTCTCTTTTTAGTTAGTTTCCATCCATTGCTTCTTGTCTTGCTTTCAGGTGCTTTGGAGAATAGCTTGACTCCCTCTTCTTTGTGGCAGCCCCTGAGATATTGGAAGACTGCTATCATGTCCCCCCCTCATCTTTCTCTTCATTAAACTAGACATATCCGTGGATGAAGGGCATGATTCATTGTCATTATATTTCTGGTCTGCCTATCCATTGCTTTTAGTTCTGCTTGAGTCCAGGCCACTATTTCAGCTGTGTACCTAATGACTGGAATTGCCCAGTTGTTGATTGCCTTTATGGTATTTCCTCCATTGAGCTTGGACTTTAAGATCTTCTTCACTCTCTTGATGTATTCACCTCTAATCTTTTTCTTGACTTCAGTGTGCTTGATGTTGTCAGCTTGAAGGATACCCAAGTATTTGTAATACTCTTCCTCATCCAGACTCTTAATGTTATTTTCGTGGGGCATCTTGATTCCTTCAGTTTTCACTATTTTTCCTTGTTTGATAGTATGGATAGGCAGACCAGAAAAATAATGACAATGAATCATGCCCTTCATCCACGCATTGACATTGATAGACTTTATCTACCAAGGCAAATAGGTGGGCGTGGAATGCTACAAGTACATCAGATGGTTGAAGAAGAAAAAATGGCTTTGGAAGAATATCTGAAGAACAATGATGAAGATGCACTGAAATTAGTATATCAGGAAGGCTTACTGACTACTGGAGAGACCAAACTGGCCTACAAGAAAGACCAAATGAAGAACAGAATAGAGGCATGGGAAGACAAAGCACTACATGGCCAATACATTAAAAAAATAGCTGGGAAAGCAGATAATAACAAGACCTGGCAATGGCTAAGAGTAGGAAAATTGAAGAAAGAGACCGAGGGACTAATTCTGGCTGCACAAGACCAAGCCTTAAGGACAAATGCATACAAAGTCAAAATTGAGAAGACAGCAACTGACAGTAAGTGCCGCCTATGCAAAGAAGCTGAAGAAACAGTGGACCACTTGGTAAGCTGTTGCAAGAAGATTGCACAGACTGATTACAAGCAGCGGCATGACAAAGTAGCAACAATGGTGCATTGGAAGATCTGCAAAAAATATCATTTGCCTGTAAGCAAAAACTGGTGGGATCATAAAATAGAGAAAGTCATAGGAAATGATAAAATTAAACTGCTCTGGGACTTCAGAATTCAAACAGACAAGCACCTGCAACATAACACCCCAGACTTAACAATTGTCGATAAGAAAGACAAAAAAGTCTGGATAGTGGACGTGGCAGTGCCTGGAGACAGCAGAATAGACGAGAAAGAACTGGAGAAGATAACAAAATACAAAGACCTACAAATAGAAATAGAAAGACTGTGGCAAAAGCAAGCAAGGGTAGTACCAATAGTAATAGGCTCCTTGGGTGCAATCCCAAAACAACTGGAGCACCACTTGAACACCATTGGCATTGACAAATTCGCTATTAGTCAATTGCAAAAGGCGGCCTTACTAGGAACTGCTTCCATCCTGCGATGATATCTGTAATACCATCAAACATCCACATCTGCCTATCCCAGGTCCTGGGTAAGGACTCGATAGGTAGACAAAATGCCAAATCCAGTCTGAACATCTGGCTGACTGTGCGATGATCCAAAATAATAATAATAATAATAAAGTTGGAAAGGACCTTGGAGGTCATCAAGTCCAACCCCCTGCTCAGGCAGGTAACCTTATACCATTTTGGACAAATGGCTGTCCAGTCTCTTCTTAAAAACTTCCAGTGTTAGAGCATTCACCACTTCTGGAGGCAGGTTGTTTCACTGGTTAATTGTTTCACTGGTTAATTGTTTCACTGGTTAATTGTTCTAACTGTCAGGAAGTTTCTCATTAGTTCTAGGTTGCTTCTGTCCTTGATTAGTTTCCATCCGTTGCTTCTTGTCCTGCCTTCAGGTGCTTTGGAAAATAGCTTGACTCCCTCTTCTTTGTGGTAGACATACCCAATTCCAGCAACTGTGTTGGCTTTTTTGGCAGCTGCAGCACACTGCTGGCTCATATTTAAATGATTGTCCACTAGGACAGTGGTTCTTAACCTTTTTGAACAAATCGCCCCCCTGAGCCAATGAGGAAGTTGTCATCGCCCCCCTCCCCCAGCGTAACCTCTCAATCACAACATCGGAAATAATTCTTCAATTTATGCAAACACTTGTTTTGTTTTCTTTAAAATTGTCATCAGAACATATCGATGCAAATAATTTATTTCCAGTCTTTTTCCCATATCTCAACTGTGTGAAAAATTTTGGTGCCACCCGTCACTTTATTCCCAAACTTCGTGATACATGTATTTAATTATTATCTTATTTATTCAAGACACTTAAATGTAATGACCACTGAAAAGAAAATTCAATTGCAAGAAAGTGAAATGCCCGAAAAGAAAAACAGTAATATTTAATGATTGAATTACAAGTGAAATTTAAGACGCAAAAAAAAATAATATAAAAAGGGTAGAGGCTGCTGCGCAACGCGCATGAAGATAAGGGATGCGTATTCACATATGTATGGGTTCTGTACTGAAGCTAGCTGGAGGAACATTTGAAAACACAATTCAATCCACTAATAGTGAGCGATCTGATGTTTTTGTACGACAGACATACAGTGTTTCACTGTATAAAAAAGTCTCAAAAGTATTCCCAAAACTTCTCGCTCCATCGCCCCCATATCGCCTCCTTTTTGTTCCATCGCCCTCCTGAAAAATGAAATTGCCCCCTGGGGGGCAATATCACCCAGGTTAAGAACCACTGCACTAGGACTCCAAGATCCCTCTCACAGTTACTACTATTGAGCAAGGTACCCCCTATACTATACCTGTACATTTGGTTTTTCTTACCTAAATGTAGAACCTTACTTTTTTCACCATTGAATTTCATTTTGTTAGATAGCGCCCAGTGTTCAAGTCTGTCCAGATCCTCCTGTATCCTAAGCCTATTTTCTGGAGTGTTGGCTATTCCTGCCAGCTTGGTGTCGTATGCAAATTTGATGAGTTCCCCATCTATCCCCTTGTTCAAATAGTTGATGAAGATGTTGAAGAGCACTGGGCCCAGAACAGAGCCCTGGGGCACCCCACTACACACTTCCATCCATGTAGATGCAGTTCCATTGAGGACCATATGCTGAGTACGGCCGGCCAGCCAGCTACTGGTGGTGATGCTGTCTAACCCACATTTTTCTATATTACCAAGTAGTAGGTTGTGATATACTTTATCAAATGCCTTACTGAAGTCCAAGTAAATTATATCCACAGCATTTCTCTGCTCTACTAATTTTGTCACTTGGTCAAAGAATGCAATAAGATTTGTCTGGCATGATCTGTTTTTGACAAACCCATGTTTTAGTCTCAAGTCCCTTAATCATCTTTATTGCTCTTCTCTGTACTCTTTATCTGATCTGACAAATCATAGACAAGACAGCAGGTTGCTGAATTTTGGAATAGGAAAACATTCTTATTATTTCCTCATCTGAAAGTGGCGAGTAGCTATCAAACATGATTTACACTGAGCTTGCAAGCTCAAATCAAATTTGGATTTCTGTGGCGATGTACATAAATATGTAGATATATAGGCCAACAATATATATATAGATATAATAAGTTTGGATTTGAACTATTTTTTAAAAAAAGTTAAATTAGAAATATGCATAAGTGTACTATGAATAGATCATTCCATGAATAAAATACCAATTTAATGAGGTCTTGTCCAGATTAAATATTCAGGTATGTATGTATGTATGTATGTATGTATGTATATTTCACATTTCTAGGCCACCCATCTCCCTCAAAAGGGACTCTGAGGGGTGTACAGTACAATATCAGGATATAATACAATATATAAAATTAAAGTTAAAATACTGAAGTTAATTTAATTTTAACTTAAGGGAAGGGATCTCATGGCATCAACCAACCCCATGACGGCATACTCCTTTGTGCCTCCCTTGCAAGGCTACAAAACCATGTTTTAACCACTTTTCAGAAGGCCAGGAGAGTGGGGGCCTTTTGGGGAAGGATATCCCATTGTGTGGGGGCAACAGCAGAGAAGGATCTTTTCCTAGACCCTGGGAATTTAGTTGGGATATAGATCATATCATGTTTTCCTGGCACAGATCTTCCAAAGTGGGAGCCAGTGCGGAATAGAAAAGCTGTTGTCAGTAGCAATGGCTAAGACAAAGTATAGGGAAAAAACTCTAGGACGTTCAGTGGGGTGGATAAGTGGCCTGGTGGAGATGCCATGCTTGAAATGCAGTGTCAGCAGATAAAGGAAGGAAGGAAGGTGCTGGGAAGATTGGGGAAAGGGATAGATGGACTGGCTGGATGATGCAATACTTGAATCCAGATGTTGTGGCCAAGAGGAAGGAAGGCTTTGGCAAGGTTGGGTGGTTAGTGAGGAGGAGGAAAAAGGGGACAAGCTTGCATTATTTGCTGCACAAGAATCTCTTTGGAGTTTGTTTTGACCAAAATATGCAACAATGAAGTTGTTTGGGGATTCAGTTTGGCTGAACTATAGCCTGTCCAGAGTGGCTCAGCTGAAGTGCTACACTTGTTTGTTTTGTATGTAGAACAAATACGTTTCCTGCTTCATTTGAACGTCTAAGTAAAACCTCGTCAAACAATGTATTAAATTGCATAAAATTGTGCAAATAGAAAAGCTTAGATGAGAGGTGCCTAAATTTGATAAATAGAAACATTTGAAATATTTCTTAAGGAAAGGTATAACTTAGAAATGTCTTCTGGCCCACCAAGACTCCTTAGATCTTGCTATATGTAATTCCACAAGGAACTATAAACAATTATGCTGGTTCTATGAAATATCAACCGCAGGATAAATGCAGAGAAAATAAAGCAACAGAAAACCAATATGTATAATATCTAGAAAACCCATTCAAACGTATTCTGAAAACTCTATAACTCATCCTGGATATTATGTTTTTATGGTACTTCAATAGTAGGCAAAAAGGTTGCAAATGCAAGGAAGAGGGATACTTTTTTCTTTTCTTATTGTTGTGAACATATAGTATCTGAAGAAGCTGTATGCATTTTTGATATATGTTATTTTTTGAAGATTGTTTTCTTTAATGTTGCTTATACTCTTTTAGAAAAAAGTATGTATCACACAATTGTAGGCATGCTTATGCCGACATTTGATTCACCATGTCCTGTCAAGTTTACTTTCTAATAAATACATTAGTTGGAACGAAATAATGCATAATTTCTAGTTTTCCATATACTGTAGGTAGATAGGTTTTTTTTGTCCATTCATTTGGGAATAAAATTTTAAATTCCTGGATGCTATGAACTAGAAAGTCATAAACATGACTTAAAAATAAACTAATGTCTTCAGGTAGTTTCAAAGATAAAAGAGTCATAAGTAATACATTAATTAAGAATGTTTATAAGGCCAATATATTATTCCCAATGAGTGTAAAAATGGAAATTGTTTTACACAAAGTGGTGAGCTTAAATGGACTCCAGAAGATGGTAGAGGACAGGAAGGCCTGGAGGAACATTGTCCATCGCGATGGGTCGGACACGACTTCGCAACTAACAACAACAATACTTCAGTGAACCTGTCAAATTATGTAAGGGAAATTCCCTTAGCTGAGATCATTGTTTTTTTCTTTATGTGGTGTAAAACTAAATTATCTAATACAGAAATTTGAAGATACAATGTCTAGGAAAACTTGCAGCAAATAGGTGATGATTAACATTCTTCTGGCTCTTTGCCAAACCACCTCTTTGTGTGCCCTTTGAAACTGTAGCTTCAGTTTTTCCTGCATGTAATCTGCCACCTTTATGTGACAATCTATATAATTACACCTGAAGTTTCTTCCCAGTTCTTTGGAAGTATGCTGAATTCTCCTCTAGCATAGAGCTGTGATTCTAGAGCTAAGCAGGTCTGTTGTCATATGTCTACAAAGTGGGCTTGGCTGTGATTGTAGACAGAGTTAGACAAAGTGTGTCTCGTTCCCCTACACTTTAATTTTCATTTCAGATAAAGAATATTTAGTATCTGTGAACTGTATCATTTGTTTCTTTGCTTGCCTGTAGTTATTATTCAACAGTATACAATTTTAGGAAACATTACAGGAGGAGATTATTTAAACTGTGTAATTACACTTAACATTTTGGAGGGCTATTTTCTTCCATAGAAATGTTTAATATTTGAAATTTTTGTCTGCTTAGTTTCTGTTTCTCATCACTATGCTATGTGGCTCAGATTTCCCCAGGACCACAAAGTTCAGGGAGCTGTCCAACAGGTCAGGAATAAGATTAGAATAACATGCACGCTGTCCAGCTCAAAAGTTATGAACTGGGCAGCTGAGAAGGGCCAGGTACAGCATTAGATAAATAGGTTCTTAGTTAGTGCTTTTGCTGTTCTGTTTTCTGTTATACAGGTCCCTCATTCACGATAGGTATTGGCTGATATTTTTTCCTCACAACGACAGGAAGAAACCCTACCTTGCCAAAAAGAATTATGGAAATTTCTAATCTTAGCTTTGATTCAATCTACTTTTCTCTGAATTGGGGGCAGTACAAAGCAATGAAGCCCTATTTTCCAAAGGTCACTTGTCAAGGCTGAAATCTATATGTAACCAAACAAATGAAAGAAGAAACCAATGAGACCAGAGTCATGTTTGCATATTCACAAATACAGTATGTGAAAAAGCACAAATTTTAAATATTTCCACAATTTGTAATCATAATTGGATTATTGTAAAAAGGATTGCAGAAGTGGTGGTGGTGTTGGTGGTACCTATTCCTCTAGCCTCTGGGTGGCTTGCAAATTCCAAATACATAGATAGAACAATTAGAGATGAAATAAAACAGACAGCCCAAACTATAAGCAGCCACAACGATAAAAACACAAAATGAGGTCCCCACAAACCCATTAACACCAGGTCTGGGAAAAGAGCTAGGTTTTCAGGACTTTCTAGAATCCCGGGACAGGGAGTGTTAACAGTTTTTAATTGAGGAGATCTGGAACATACCAACTTGTTCTGAATGTACTAGGTTGACAGAAACAAATAGAGTTAGTCAGTCCTTCAGATAACCAGGTTCTCTGCAGTTAAGGGCTTAGAAGTAACAGTCATCACCCCGAATTGTATCCAGAAGCAAACCATTGCAGCTTACATAGCAGCAGCAACACATGGGCATAATGAGAAAGGCCTGTTACTGGTCTCACTGCTACATTTTGAACCAGTTGTAGCTTTCAGATGGTCTTCAAGGGCAACTCAATGTATAGTTAGGTCATTGCAATAGTCCTATCATGAGGTGACCAGGGCATGAGTGCTTGTCTGAAGAGCTTCCTGATTGAGTAAGAAATGCAGCTGCAATGCAACATGGACCTGTGCAAAGGCCCTAATGGCCAAAATTGCTACCCACTCTTTGAGCCAGGAAGAGCCCCAAGTTGTGTACCAGTTGTGAATGGGGAAGTGCAACCCCATCCAAGATAAACATGAATACTTCCTCTGAAACCCAGCAAGTTCCTTCAGTCACCCGAGGTGGATGATCCTGTCAGGCAAGTACCATAAGTGAACTGAAAGACAGCCAAAGAGTGATCTGTCCTTGGCTGTAGACTAATGCAACTGCCCCAAGATAAAAACAAGAGCTAATGTGCAACCCTCAGCATGTGTTGGGTCCTCAATTATTTGGGATAAGTCTATGTTGCCATGGAGACGATGGATTTTTGAGACATACCAGACTCAGTGTCCTAAGGGGGGCGATTAAAGTCCCCAAGGACTCCACCAACAACCCAGCAACATAATTTAACAGTTCAAGTAGGGATGATACTACACAGCAAGGAATCCCAATTATCCCTAAAGGCCCAACTTCAGCAAGAGGAACTCATTTCTGCTTATCTGTGGAGAGGACCTCAACAACTCACCAGTGACAATAGCTATCTTTCCCTCAAGATATCAGCTGATGTACAACCTGAAACCAGCAGGGCATATTTCTGAGAGAAGTCTTATCTGGGAGAGTAAAGCTATCATAGATTAACAATTGTTATGGATATTGCCATCAGTTTTAGAGACAATAAGTTTCAGTTACAATGGAGCATATCTAATCGTGTTCTCATAAATATCAGATTGAAGGACAGAATACTGGGTGGCATGGACCTTCTGGTAGGATATAGTGCAGATATTTTTACATCTTTACAGACAAAACAGCAAAATGAATCGGCAATGGGAAAAGTATGAACAATAAATAAACCTTTATGGTTCTTCGATGTAAAAAAGATACATTTAACTTGGATGTGTCAAAATATACAGGAAAGATTGGAAGAACCATGCAATTAATTCTATGCACTAAAAATGCTTGGGATTTGTAGTTTATCTACAGAAACTTTCTGTCAAGTGGCAAGGTACTTCTGAGATGACTTCAGGAATAATTTGTGAAATGAAACGGTCTCCTATTCAAAAAGGCAGGAAAAAAAGTCTCGCTGAGCATGTTCAAAAGCTGTTTCAGATCCCAGCTGTAGCAAAAGGTTATGGGTGAAATTCATGCTATATTTGGGAAATATTTGTTAGTTTCTAGTGCTTTCTAAAAATCCCAGTTAAAAGACAAAATGTTGTATGGAAGAATTCTGCCAAGTTGTGTCTAGATGCTTATGATTTGTAAAGTAAATATATTCCTTTCTTTCTCCCAGCGGTGGCTGCTGACAATTCGCTCAGGTTATTATCTGATGTAGCCCAAGCTGTGAAAGGCTGCGGTACTATAACATGGATAGATTGCGGGTATGTAATATAATGCTTTTCATTTTCCCACCTGCTGAAAACAGTTATGTCTAAGCTAAAGTTTTAGTATTTTTATGTGAATTCTCCAGATTTAACCACTAGTCTTTGACAATTGTATTCAGCATCATCTGCATGGATGTCAAAAAATCTGTATTGTGGTTGCCAAAAACAATGAAGGTCACCGCACAAAAGTGTCTTGTATTAGAATGCCATGTCTACCATCTTGCCTTTATAACCTCGTACATGATCCCACCCCCATGCCACAGATTACATTTACATGTAGATTGTTCACATGAAAGAACTTAAGAGCCATTTTGAATCAGATTAAGTGGCTAATCAGATATCTATGAGAAGAAATTCAGTGTAGCTTCAAGTTGCAATAAAGATTATTATCATTCATGTTCTATGTCTCAGACACTTTAACTAGTCTGAACGTAAAGGTGTGGGATCGGGATTTATTACTAAATGCTTGTCTGGGGAACTTCACTACCTTTTGTTATTAAATACTTACATGTAAGTGCTGACTGAGAAGTTTTGAGATTTTGGTGTGGGTCGTCATCAATAAGTGGAAATGTATTCTAGTTCTACTTAAAATGTTATAAGACTGTGGTGATGGAAGACCAGTGCTTGGCAACTTCAGTAGAATGCTTAGATCAGCTTAATTAAGGCTCAATCCAGTTAAAGGAGAGGTCAGTACTTTATATCACATGACAAGACTGAATCTGTCCAGAGAGAGTTGAACTTTCTCTGAAGAATCAGCTATATAGCTTGGATGGTTCTTAAAACAGGAATGCAATCTAGGGAGGTCAAAGCTCACATTTAGCCTTTGAGTTGTGTGCTGGGGGGTTACAGTGAAAATGTAATTTTCATTCAGATTACATTTGATTTAATTTACAATTCTTTGTCACTCATTATAATTTGGGAATGACTTTTGGGTACATGAAAATCTTAAGAGGTCCAGGAGATTGAAGAAGAGGTCCTCGCCCTAGTTCCCGCCAACCTGGTAGTTCAAAAGCATACAAATTTAAGTAGATAAATAGGTACCACTTTTTTTTTGAAAAAAATTTTATTTTTCATTTTTCAATACATTTAATACTTTCAATACATTATAAAAAATACCTTTGAAATAAATTCATACATATAACCTTAGGTGTCGCTCGTCCATCTCCCCCCCCGACTGCATCCGCCCTCTCTACCTTCCTTCCTTACTTCCCTCCTCCCTCTCTCCTCTCTTCACCTCTTTCCCCTCATCCCTTCCTCCCATCCTACTTCCTTCCATCCCTTCCTCCTCCCCTCTCATCCCTCTTCGGATACAGTTCAGGGGAAATACCCGAGAGGCAAATAGGTACCACTTTGATGGGAAAGTAACAGCGCTCTGTGATATCATGCTGGCCACATAACTGCGGAAATGTCTTCAGACAACGCTGGCTCAATGGCTTTGAAACAATGATGAGCACCACCCCCTGTAATTGGCAAGCAGAGTAATATCCTCAGGGATTCCTTTTTTTACCTGGGGATTAAGATTATGAGTATTCAATCCCTTCAATCCACCCTTGGAAACTCTTAATGAATCAATTGTTTCCCTAATTTCTGAATCTAATAGTGTAGCAATCAAAATTTTTGGGAAGGGAGGGAGTTTCCAGTCTCTGAAAAGCTCTCTTCCCCTGGAATGTTCTCTTATGTTTCTAATTTTCAGTGCCACCTAATAACTATTCTGGTCTCCCAGACAATGTTGTGCAGTTTAAATACTTTAAATACGTATTTAATTACTTATTTAAATACTTATTTAATGTAATAGTTGCTTTAGTTCTGCTAAGGCCTTTTAACTTTTGTGCCTGATGGTACTTTTAATCTTGATATTTGTATTCTTTTGAGTCGATACGTGAGGTTTTTTAAATGTATTATTAGTCTCTGTGTTAAATTTGTGCTACGCACTACAGAAAATAATTTATTTTAAGAGACATTAAATAAATTAAATAAAAATTAACCTTTGTCCAAATGACATTAAATGGGAAGTATTTGGCGGGTTCTTTGTGATCCGTGCTCATTGCAGCATTTGATGGTTTGTGCCGCTAATCAAATGTCATTGCATGCCCGTCAGCAAAATCACTGTCTTATATTACTACTTGTAACTTGAGAATAAAACCTTCAGAGGAGATGTAGCTGGATCTTGGAAACTACTAATATTCTTCCAAAATAAATTAAATGAATAGAGTTTGTTTCTGCTATTGCTGCTTTGTAGGATGTGTCCTAGTAAATACAAAAAACATCCAAATTAAATGTCTGTCTGTCTGTCTGTCTGTCTGTCTGTCTCTCTCTCTCTCTCTCTCTCTCTCTCTCTCTCTCTCTCTCTCTCTCTCTCTCTGTGTGTGTGTGTGTGTGTGTGTGTGTCTGTGTGTAAAATATAAAGAAATTTGGGCTAGAATTAGTGGTTTCATATTGGAAGCAATTTCCCAGAATGTTAGATGGAAAGCTCCGTGCTCAAATTTATTCATTTTGTGAGCATGCATAATTTCCTGCAATTTGGAGTTCTTCATTCTGTCCAAGTTTATCAAGCCTGTTGCAGACTATAGACACTTCTGGATTGGCTCCCCCCCCCCCTTTACAAAATTGCTTCAGAGAGATTTCTTCCATTGCAAGCTCACCCTGTAACTCCACGGTAGATTACACAGAAGTTTGGGGGAAGGGTATTTTTGTGCAAGCTTGACTTGTTTGACAAATATTGACAAGAAGCAGTTTGCTTGACAGCTGTGTTCTCTGCCGCTCATAATTTTTTTTGGGTGTTTTCATATTATGGTATTGAAAAAGATTTCTGAAAGGGAGAAAAAGCCTCTTCTGGAATGTGGATATTGGCAAGGCTGTCAGCCATGCTGTGCCGGGGCTTCTGCTTTCTGCTCTTCCTGCAGCGATAACAGCTTTGCCTTTTATGGAATTGGCCATATTTTGTTTCTTACAGTTAATATTCTACTTCTGTCTGGAGAGGAAAGCAATATTGTGCCTGCTACTATCAGATTTCATTATTCTGTTCCCTCACTGTTGATCCTAGCATTCTTCAGTTCTTCAATATAACAATCTATTGTTATATTCCTACTGCTTAGTTATTGTTACTAAATAACAGTAAGCACTAATTACTTTTGCTTACATCATGCATGTCTCAGATTTTATTTTTACAAATTTCTCCTTCTGCCATTTCACAAACTAGGACAATTCATCTACCATTCCTTTCTTAAATTATTTAAGCATGGTCAGTGTTTACCTGACTAACGTGGGGCTGCTGAACTAGGTGGCAACACTTAACTGACTAACTAATCTCCAAAAAGCGAAGTTAGGCCTGGCCAGGAGAAAACTAAGAAAGCGGGTTATAAGCTATATTGGGATGTTAAAAAAAAACCCTCAAACGATGGCAGTGGTAAATCTTTTCAGTATTGCCAGAAGCTTACAATGGGGTGGCCCTGAAGTTACTAGGAGCCTACTTCAATTCTGCAGACTCTTTAATGCATGACCAGCTACATGAATTTTATCCACACTGGCCACTTCCTTCATGGTTTCCTTCAGAATGTTTTCAAAATTCTGAAGAATGTAACAACAAAAGAACTGGGACAAAAAGGTTCGACAAACTGTACTCCAGTGATACAGGTAGTCCTCAACTTACAACAGTTCGTTTAGTGATTGTTCGAAGTTACAACGTCCCTGAAAAAAGTGACTTATGACCATTTCTCACACTTATAACCATTGTAGCATCCCCAGGGTCACGTCATTTACATTTGGTTGCTTGACAACTGACTCACATTTATGATGGTTGCAGTGTCCCAGAGTCATGTGATCCCCTTTTGCGACCTTCTGACAAGCAAAATCAATGGGGAAACCAGATTCAGTTAACAAACGTGTTACTAATTTAGCAACTGCATTTAACAAATGCAGTGATTCATTTAACAAATGTGGCAAAAAAGTCATAAAATGGGTCAAAACTCACTTAACAAATTTCTCACTTAACAGCGTAAATTTTGGGCTCAATTGTGGTTGTAAGTTGAGGACTACCTGGTCTCCATTTTGGTGGGAAGATAACAGTGTTCCATGCACCTCAGTGTATAGCTATGCCAGCCACACGACCATGGAAATGTCTTCAGACAATGTTGGCTCTCTCAGCTAAGAAACAGAGATGAGTACCACCTTCCTGTTCCAGTCAGACTAGAAAGGGGAAATCTTTACCTTTATTCAAGTTATATATTTGCTGCAACACACAAACATGTTCAAGAAATAATAGAAGCAATAACCAAAGATGCTTTTTCATGAGGCAACTGGACTTCCTTTTCTTTGAAGACGTTTTGCTTCTCATCCAAGAAGCTTCTTCAGCTCTGACTGGAGGGTGGGGAATAAAAGGATTTATATTCCTTGCAGACAGCTGGTTATCTGCATTCTTTTAGAGAGTCATTGAGGCCACCTGGAGGTTTATCTGTGTCGTCAGGGTCACCTAAGTAGTGCAAACAGGTGTGGAGTCTTCTTGGAACTGTTGAAAGGACTGTGTTGTAGACTGTCCAAAAGGTGGACTTTGATGAAATTTATGAAATGATGCAGATCTGTACATGGGGAAACAAAACAACCACTTCATAAATACATGGCACAACATAGGAGAACAAATCCATCAGGACAAGATTCAGCAGTCCATCTGCATTTAAAAGACAAAGACCACTTCTTTAAAAGGCAGCAAAACCCACATTTTGCACAGAGAAGACCACTGGTTTGAAAGAGATCAAAGAGGTCATCTATGTCAAAACTGAACAGCCCTCTCTCAATAGAGGGGGAGGGATATGACATCATCTATCTCTAGTCTACAACACAGTCCTTTCGACAGTTCCAAGAAGGTCACTACTCAGGTGATCTTGACGACACAGATAAACTACTCTCTGAAAGAATGCAAATGACCAACTGTCTGCAAGGAATATAAATCCTTCCATTCCCCACATTCCAGTCAGAGCTGAAGAAGCTTCTTTGATGAGAAGCGAAACATCTTCAAAGAAAAACAAGAAAGTCCAGTTGCCTGGTGAAAACGCATCTTGGGATAACTATTACCTGGATGACTGACAATCTCCATAGACACAATAGTTATAAGTTGTTTTTCCTTCTTTCAATTTTCAACAAAAATATTTTATGGCAAATGCTAACCGCTATTTCGGTTAAAGCCTTTCTCCTGAATAAACAGTTGAAAAGTTAAAGCCTTGTCATATTATGCCTGACCTGGAGAACAGGCAACGAGAAAGCACTGTAAATGTGACTGCTGAATCAATATTCAATGTCTCCTGTCACAAAGAGAATGAGGTTATCTCCTCTTGGAAGCTACATGATAAGCGCTTTCTGAAATGTCTTTGGCTTGACTTTGTATGAATAGATTTGTCCAGATTTGCATGAGATTTGAGAGATAAGAAACTGAGATTGTGGCTAATTTTATTTATTTATTTTTTGCACCCATGCCATTATAGGATATCCCTGAAAAAGATGCCAATTTTTCTGGAGTAGGGAATAGCATTATTTGTAAAACAATTCAGGTGATCTTCACTTAATGATCATCTTTGAAGTTATAATGCCACTTGAATGGTATTTATAACTGGACCTCATACTTACAATGATTGCAGCAACCTCACAGTTACATGAGCACAGTCCAGGCAACCGGCCCACAGTTATGATGTCACAACATCCCATGGTCATGTGATCGCCATTTGTCACCTTCACATTGTGACTCCATTGAGCAAAGTTAGTAGGGAAGCCGCAGGAGGTCATAAATGGCAACCACATGACATTGTGCTTAACAATAGCATTTAATTTGTGTAATTGAAAGTGCTGGAACTGCATATCATCATACTTAGTGATGAAAATTCCTGTCCCATTTACTGTTGTTAAATGAAGACTACTTGTATCAAAATTTTTCTTTGAAAGCTATCTATATTTGCTTAATTAATTATGTGCCATCAAGTCAATGCTATTCTTAGTGATCACATAAATAGATTTTCTCCATGATGATCCATTCCTACCATAGTCCTTTACTTCTTCCAATGTTGCACTCATCACCATTATTACTTAGTCCAGTGGTTCTCAACCTTTTTAATGCCGCAACCCCCCAACCGGTCGTAAGTCGAGGACTACTCAACCGGTCGTAAGTCGAGGACTACTCAACTGGTGCAGCACCGTTTGCAGAATGGGACTTTTGGCGGGGTCAGCAGGGCAGAGACAGCCTGGACAATTCCTATTGGCTTTTGAAAACCAATAGAATTAGACTCTATTCAAGAGAGTCTATTCTATTGGCTTTCAAAAGCCAATAGAATAAAAAGGAATAGCACAGCTAAGGAAAAGGAGGAAAAAATGGCGGACTGTGTTGTTTGGCGACCCCCGTGAAATGGTCGTTCGACCCCAAATGGGGTCCTGACCCACAGGTTGAGAACCACTGACTTAGTCCATTCATTTTAGAGTCCATTCATTTTCTTGTTTTTCTCTTCTTGTCTTTCTTTCCACCTTTTCCAGCATCATACTGTTCTCTCGAGTGCTGTGTCTTTGCATAATCTGCCCAACATAGGATAATTTGAACCTAATCATTTGTGATTCAAGTGAAAAGTCTGGGTTTTGTTCAAAGATTCATTGGTTTGTTTTCTTGGCAGACCACAGTATTCTTAGGAGTTTTCTCGAACACCAAATTTCAATAAAGGAGAATATTTGTAGCTCAGGGTTGAAATGAGGGGTCCTTGGTGCTCTTGGTTGTTTTCATTACCCAAATTAGGTAACATCATCAGTGCTAGGCTACCACTAATGATGTTATCTAGTTTGGGTAATGAAAACGTCTGCAAGAAAACAACCAAGCTCAGAGAGCACCAAGAACCCCTAATTTCAAGTGTGTCAATATTTTTTTATGTCCTGTTTCTCCAATTTTCACTTCTATAAAGTCACAGGATACTGTTGCCATTTTCAGATTACGTATCTCAAAAATAATGGTGGAAGAAGTAAAGATAAGAGCAATAAAAATTATGGGCTAGAATAACCCTCCTATATGTGGGATTGTTTTATTTTATGAAAAAGTAAATAAGTGTGTAGAGGCTTCTGAAACTGTACATAATGTGGAGAAAATGGACAGGAAGATTGTTTTCTTTCAAACTAGTAAACTCAACCATGGGTAATCATGTACCAGGTCCCTTTCCTTAAATATGCCATCTTGCAAGTCCTAACAAGCATATTTTTTCCTTCCTTCCTTCCTTCCTTCCTTCCTTCCTTCCTTCCTTCCTTCCTTCCTTCCTTCCTCCCTCCCTCCCTCCCTCGCTCCCTCCCTCCCTCCCTCCCCCTGTGTTCCAAACAGCCCCTGTCCTTCTGGATGTTACTCAGGACCTAGCACCCTGGGATAGGATGAGATGAGGATGTTGAATCAGAAAAGTGTGATAGTAGTACCAGGTTTGTTTGTTTTTTTTAATTTATCATTGGTGGTTTTATATTGTTGTAAGCTACTTGGAGTTGTTTTAGAATGGGCAACTATACGGATGTTTTAAATAAAATAAGTCACACTCAACTAGCTAATACACAGTGGTTCTCAACCTTCCTAATGCCGCGACCCTTTAATATAGTTCCTCATGTTGTGGTGACCCCCAACCATAAAATTATTCCAGGGTCATGTGATCACCTTTTGCAACCTTGTGACAAGCAAAGTTAGTGGGGAAACCAGATTCACTGAACAACCATGTTACTAACTTAATCTCTCTCCCTCTTTCTTTCTCTCCCTCTCTTTCTCTCTCCCTTTCTCTTTCCCTCTCTCCCTTTCTTTCTCCCTCCGTCTCTCTTTCTCTCCCTCTTTCTCCCTTTCTTTCTCTCTCTACCTGTCTCCCTTTCTTTCTCTTTCTCTCTCCCTCTCTCTCCTTCTCTTTCTCTCTCTCTCTTCCTCTTTCTCCCTCTCCTCTTTCTCTCTCTCCCTCTCTCTTTCTCTTTCTCTCCCTTTCTCTATTTCTCTCCCTCTCAAAGATCCTTAAAATCCTTAAAAATTATGCTTGGGTGGAAGACTTTTTCTTTTACAGATGGGCCGGGTGGGTCTGACATTCGCAGGCAGGCAGGACCTCGCCTGCCGAGCCGCCACCTCCCCATCACCCTCCACGCCAGCCGGCTTCCTTGCCAGACCTCCCAGCTGACAAGCGCAAGTTTGGGGTCGCCAGCTGACGGGTGCTGTGGCGGCCTCCCCTTCGCCTTCCTCACCGGCCAAAGCGTTGCCAGAAGTTCCAGCTGACGGGCATAGGTCCGGAGGTCGCCAGCTGATGGGTGCAGGAGGTCAGCGCCGCAGCAGCCTCCCAGCCGCCTGCTTCTAGGCTGGAGCAGTTGCCAGGGCTTGCATGGTCACCGGCGGCGGGGAGCGAGTCAACAGCCATTGGGGATCACGCCAGCAGTCCTGTGCCACGGAGGCTTGAGGCATGGAGGCGCGGGACGCGGAGCGGCAAGGTTCCGTGGGAGGCAGCAGGACAGGAGGGAGGGGTTACCTGCATCCTGCCAGACAAACTCTGGAAGCCTGCTTGAATGAAGAATTTTAGGGGGTGTTGAAAGGGAGACAGACTGAGGGCTGTATTAAGACCATAGATGTCTGCGTAAGGAGAGTGGAAGGGAGGCGAATTTGAGGTGGAGCAGAAAACACAGGGGGAAGGCGTTAGGAAATAAGCACCAAGGTACATGGTGCCTTGCAAGGGATTCCCGAGTGTTCCACAATTGTTTTTCCTCTCTCCTCTGTGCGAGAAAAACTTTTGCGGTGTAAATCTGAAACCAGGTGTTCCTGTGAGGTAGCGCAGGAAGTCCTTGGGAAAGGCGAATACAAGCTTAGCATTTCCTCTCTCCCAATCCCCTTCCTCTTCTTCACCCCCTTCCCTGGCCTGCCTGCGATCTTAGCTCGCGGCTCTGTGGCTTTTTTTTGCTTAGCCTAGCCAAGCTTTCTTCCGCCCACCTCGTTCCCAGGAGCACCGAGGAGGTACGGCAGAAACACATGAATTGGGATTGTGGCGCCCTTGGGAAGCTGATCATGCTTTGAACCTTAGGAGAGGAGGAGGAGTCCCTTCCTCCTTCCCTCCCTCTCTCCCTGTCAAGCCCCCGTGGGCTCGACATGAACGGGCAGGGGAGGGGTCGAGGACAATGTGTGGGGTGGCAAAGGAGACCAGCGGCCGGCACTGTTCTACCTGGCAGTGTGGGTGTTGGCTCCGTGGGCATCCCGACCAACAGCTGAGCGGCTCCAACTTCTGGCTGCCGAACAGCTGAGTCCTTCGGGAGACAACGTGAGGCCCTGAGGGGGTATGGCAGGCTCGCGGAGAGGTGGGAAGGAAAAGAAGATGGAAGAGAATGAGGCTGCAACAGAGAGAGCGGTGTCTCGGTTCCTATGACCATCGGAAATATGTGTTTTCCGATGGTCTTAGGTGACCCCTGTGAAAGGGTCATTTGACCCCCAAAAGGGTCCTGACCCACAGGTTGAGAACCGCTGAGCTAATACAATTGCATAACATACAAAAGGAAGTGTTCTATGAAGTCCATTAGGATTGAGCAGCTTATAAATTCAAATAAATAAATTAATATAAATAAATAGAATCTAACATGAATCGTGGCATATGCTACCAAAAGATGAAATTGTAGTCAGATTAAAGGGGCATAGACCACTTCATAGAAACAAAGTTATATAATGGCTTCTAATAGCTAATCCTAATGTATACCTATGGAGATATTTTTTGACTCATTATCATCGCTCAACCCTATTGCCAATGGGAAAAAAAATGCTAAATATTCTGAGTAAAATTAATGGCAGTTTGGGATATTTCATTTTATTTGGGGATGGGTCAGTAGCAGTATGCCTTTGATTGCCAGCTGTGAAAAGAAAAGGCTTCTGGATTTTAAAAAAATTACAGTGCTCTGATCCTTTTGAAATTCTAATCAACTGAAAGTTGATTGGGAACTTGGAAAAATGGGATGTTGGGCCAAATGTCTCCTTTATCCTGGTAGTGTTTTTACAATTTTTTGAAAGAGGATTATGGTGTCAATAAGCTAAAGCAAGGGTCTCCAGACATGGCAACTTTATGACTTGTCGACTTCAACTCCCAGAATTCCTCAGCCAGCATGGCTGGCTGAGGAATTCTGGGAGTTGAAGTCCACAAATCTTAAAGTTGCCAAGTTTGGAGACCCTTGGGCTAAAGTTATGGCCTATTTGGAAAGCTATCTTTCTATCCTTAAGGAAAGTGAAGACATTCACAGTAAATAAAATAATAAAATAAAATAAATCCAAACTAACCATTCATGAGCTTGTTTGTACTGCCTAGAGAAATGTTTTGAATGTTATAGATGGCAGATTGTCCAGGTTACAAAGCCCCTATGCGTGCAAAACTTTTAATGTCAAGCGCCCAAGGGCACTTAATGTTGGTTGAGCAATATGCTCTCATGCATAAAAAAGAAGTCAGTGACAGCGCAGCAAAGTGGGGCTTTTTTCAACAGGGGTGCCCTTCCTTCCTTTCCACTAGGGAGAGATTAGAAGGGCTGTTTCTTCCTTTAGGTTTTGTCATTTGCTTTTGATTTCAAGAAAGCTTTTACATTCAATAATGAACTGGATCTCTCTTTTTCTGATTCTGTTTTGTTTCATAGCAAGTTGTTACTGGATGGTGATCTGCCTTTTCATCCCTTCCCAAATTTGAGATTTTGGGGTTTTAGTTGGTGATACTGAAATAGCATGGCATTATTAAGTTCATTTGAGGTAAAAGTACCTTTTTTCCTCCAGAGAATTGTCAAAGAAACACATGTTTAAAAGTGGCCAGTTTCGTCCTTTCCCTGTCTCCACAATGCCAGAGGGAGAATTTTGCATAATTAAGACAAAGTAGGTTCCGTTTAAAAAAAAAAAAAAGACCCACAACTGATGTGACAGATATGCTTTCATTTTATTGCGATTTCCTCATATTTTAATTAGAGAACTCTTGTCCAGGGATCTGATGTAGAATGATTAGCAGAACAGATGTTAGCATTTTAATAACTTCTAATGAGATTCAGGATATCTACTGTTTGTGGCTTGTCAATTTTGAGAGAGATGGGTATATTTTGCTCAAAATAGACAAGATCTTATGCAACAAATTAATATTATGAGCCAAAGGCTAAATATTAGGGCTGGCAATACAATTACTGTAATCACTGCAGTTCCATAAATTTTTAGGTATTTTATGCTCTGTATGTGTGTGTGTGTGTTTGTGTGTGTATATATATATATATAAAAATAAAATGAGCATCAAGGTAATTAAAACTATAAAAGTTTAATTTAAAAACGCCAAGCTTTCGCCGTCACCTGCCGGCATCATCAGGGCTTAAAACGCCAGAGAGTGGGAGAGTCTCTTATAAGCAAGCCAGAGTCTGCGCCCGGCTCCTTGATCTCGTTATCGGACCTAATTGGATAGATTGTACTCCGGTGATCCGTTTCTTCCTGCACCCCTTATCTACATGTATGTCCTCATTTGCCTTCTTTTCCTTGGATTCTAGGGTGGGTGGGGCAACCTCCCTATCTCCCTGGTTGCCCCCCTCCTTTGATCCATTCTCTCCCTCAAGTTTGTGTGGTGGTTTGCATTTCCCTTTCCTCTTTTTCCAATCCACATCCATGCAGCTATTCTCTCTACGAGTGCTTTCCCGTAGATAAGGGGTGCAGGAAGAAACGGATCACCGGAGTACAATCTATCCAATTAAGTCCGATAACGAGATCAAGGAGCCGGGCGCAGGTATACTGAAGGAAGTGAGGGCCATAAAGCCCCTTTGTTCTCCCCCTTCTCTCCCTCTTATGGCAGAATCCAGAGAAGGCAGAATTGGGGTTTTCTATATTTGATAATTAAAGATGAAATATAATTGGATTCTGACATCCGGCCCCTCTTAAAAATAAGAGAGATACACCTGAAAGAAAACAAAACAGGTATAAAACTTAGGCTTGTTAGGATACTCTGTGTGAAACTTCTTCAATAGCTTCGGGGCTCTGACATGACGTTTATGGACCCACTCGTTTTGTGAGGGAGGGAGGTGTTTCCAGGCAACTAGGTACTGAGTTGCTCCATGATATCTCCTAGAATCAAGGATTTCCTTTATTTTGAAGTGTTGTTCACCCTCCACCATGATTGGAGATGGTGGGGGGGGGATTTTTGGCCGTAGAGGTGACTGATGCTCTCTTTTCAGCAAGCTGCAATGAAAAATTGGGTGTATTTGCCTGAGATTTTTGGGTAATTCTAATTCTACTGTTACTGGATTTATGATTCTTTTAATTGGAAAAGGTCCTATATATTTTGGTCCAAGTTTTTTACAGGGCTGTAGGGAATTTAGGTATTTTGTAGATAAGTACACCATTTCTCCTATAATGAATGGTGTAGGCTCAACCCTTTTTTTATCGGCTTGTGCTTTGTATGCCTGCCTAGCTTCATCTAGTGATTTTCTGACTATTGGCCAGGTGTTTTGTAGTTTTTCCATCCATTCTTTCAGTGAAGGGATCGTTGGTTCGTTTGGGGTTAACTCTGGCATAGGGTTGAAACTTTGACCGTTGGCTATTTGAAAAGGAGTGTAGCCTGTGCTGGAGTGGACTGCATTATTGTAGGCAACTTCTGCAAAAGGAAGTAAGTCCGTCCAATCACTCTGTTGGAAATTTAAAAAACATCTCAAATATTGCTCAAGTACTGAATGACAACGTTCCATTTGTCCATCTGTCTGAGGGTGATGGCTAGATGTCAGTCCCTGAGTGGTCCCTAAGAGGGATAAAAATTCCTTCCAAAATGCAGACGTAAATTGCACTCCCCTATCAGAGATGATGCGTTGGGGTGCCCCGTGCAATCTGTAAATGTGCTGGATGAAAAGTTTTGCTAGGGCCTTTGCAGTGGGAATCTTTTGGCAAGGGATAAAGTGCACCTGTTTGGAAAACAAGTCCGTGACTGTCCAGATAACAGTATTCCCATTGCTTTCTGCCAATTCCATGGCTATTTCCCTCCAGGGAGCTGAGGGACTTGCCACTGGTTGTAATAGCCCTGGCGATTTCCCTTGCAACCTCTTTGCCGATGCACAGGTTGGGCAGCTGGCAACATAACTTTCTATGTCCTTTTTTATTGATGGCCACCAAAATTGCCGTTTAATTAAGTGTAAAGTTTTTACAAATCCAAAATGCTCTGCTGATTTTGTGTCATGGCAAAGCTGCATGAACGTGATTCTTTGGGTTGTTGGTATATATAACTTTTCCCCTACCCAAGGCAACCCGTCTCTCATTGTGCACACATTTTTGTTTTTCTGGAACCATTCATCTGTTTCCAAACTTTTTCTGAATTCAATTCCAGTTTGGCTGTCTGGTTGTGGTTTTAATTTGGCTTGGGTTCTTGTGGTTACTGGTGCTGCCAGTTGTGACTCTGCCATTATTGGTTTTTCTTCCTGGTAAATGTTTGAGCTTAAATTGGAACTGGTGAAAATGCTGGGACCAGCGGGCTTGTTTGGAATTGAGTTTCCTGGACATTTTCAGGGCTTCTAAATTTTTGTGATCGGTCCACACCTGGAAGGGGATTTTGTTGCCTTCCAGGAACTGTCGCCACGTGAGTAATGCCCAACGTATCCCATAAGCCTCCTTCTCCCATACGGGCCAGCGCTGTTCTGTTTCCGTGAGTTTCTTGGATGTATATGCACAGGGTTGCAATACTGCATCATCATTTTCTTGTAATAGCACAGCCCCCACTGCCACATACTTGCATCTGCCTGTATTACGAAGGGCTTGTCCATGTCTGGGTGCCTTAGTACTGGTTCGGCAGAAAAAAGTCTCTTTAGTCTCTCAAACGCTGCTTGGCACTCCATTGTCCATGTTAGTGGCTGGCTAGGTTTTACTGAGGATGCTCCCTTCGTTTTTAGTAAGTTAGTGAGGGGCAAGGCTATCTGGGCAAATGAGGGGATGAATTGGCGGTAAAAGTTTGCAAAGCCCAGGAAACTTTGTAGTTGCTTTCTTGTGCGGGGTGGTGCCCAATCTAATACTGCTTTGACCTTCTCTGAGTCCATTTCAATGCCCTGTGGGGATATGCGATAACCTAGGTAGTCTATCCTTTCCTGGTGGAATTCGCGTTTTGAGAGTTTGGCATATAGGTGGGCGGCTCGCAGCTTCTTTAAAACCGCTCTGACAAGGTTGACGTGTTCCTCTTTTGTTTCAGTAAAGATAAGAATGTCGTCCAAGTAAACAAGGACCCCCTTAAACAGGTGCTCCCTTAGAACGTCATTGATTAATTGCATAAAAGACTGCATGGCAAGACTTTGAATTGATAGCACCCCATGGGGCAGTTAAATGCAGTCTTCCATTCGTCCCCTTCCTTAATTCTCACGCGATAGTAAGCTTCCCTTAGGTCTAGTTTAGAAAAAATTTTCCCTTTCGATAGGTGTGACAGCATGTCTTTCATGAGGGGCAGAGGGTATAGGTTGCTTTCACTGATTGTATTCAGGGCCCTATAATCCACGCATAAACGTAAAGAGCCATCCTTCTTCTCTCTAAAAAGGACCGGGGCAGCCACTTTAGGCTTGGCTGGCTCAATGAAACCTCTCTCTAGGTTTTTTTTTATAAATCTTTCCATTTCCTCCTTCTCCTTTGGGCTCATGGAGTATAATCTGGGCTTCGGGAGTTTTGCCCCAGGCTTGAATTCAATGGTACAGTCTGTGGGTCGGTGGGGGGGAAGCTCATTCGCCCTCTCCTCACTGAAGACTTCAGCAAGGTCCCTATATTCCTCTGGTATTTCTGTTAATTTTTTTTCCTCTCCTATGGATGCTTTTTCTATTCTTGATTCTGGTAGCCTCCCTTGGGGTTTTAAGTCCATAGGGTCCCCCTTCGGGAATTTGATTTCTGTCGTCCTCCAATTTACCCAGGGGTTCCATTTTTTCAACCATTCCATCCCTAGAATCATTGGGCATTCCATGCCTGGGGTCACCACAAACGTTATGTCCTCTTCATGTTTGCCCAGGGAGAGGTGTATTGATAGAGTGGCTAGGTAGCTGGCACCCCCCCTGCTATGGATCCATCTAACTGGCCAAATGAGATTGGTTGTTCCAGTCTCCTGGATGGGATGCCCAGATTCCCCACTAGTGTTGGGCTAATGAGGCAGCGGGTGCAGCCAGAGTCTATTAAGGCTTTCACCTTCACAGCTTCGGGCATGGGGGGGATTAATATAGTCACTGTTTTGAAGATGGGTGTGATGCATCCAGTTACCAGGGGTTCACCCTCCGAGCTGTCATCTGAGGCATCCACCGGCCCTGTGGTGTAGGCTGGAGTTCTTTCCCCTTGGTGAGCAGAAATGGGGGGTTCTGCAATTTCCATCATTCTCATGGCCGTTTCTTTTGGCTTAGCTGAAGACTTTCCGGATTTGTTGATTGGGGATCTGTCTGGGTTGTGCTGGGGGGCTTTGGAGCGGCATTCTACAGCTTGATGCCCTTCTCTTCCGCACTTGAAACACCCCATTTGCTTCTTGGCTATAGCCGATGATTTCACTGGTTCGTGTGTCAGCTCAGGCGGGGGGCGGCTCCATTGTTTTCCTTGGCGGTGCCTCTTCAATATGTCGATCTCTGCTTCCTCTGCCAAGATGTACCATTCCTCAAGTCGGTGTGGGTCCCCTCGGGGCAGGCAAGCGTCATATAGATCATAATTTAGTCCGTCTTTGAAATGGCTAAGGAGGATGTCTTCTGGCCAATTCAGTTTGCTGGCAATGGCCCGGAATTCTTGTGTATATTCAGCCACCGGGCGTTTGCCTTGCCTCATCGTTTTTATCCTTTCACAAGCTTTGCGATCAGCCAGGGGGTCTTCAAATCGTCTTCTCAAAGAGGACATGAAACGGTTGAAGTTACTGAGTTCTGGGGCATTGGAGTCATGCAAGTTCACCACCCAATCTGCAGCCGGTCCATCCAGGGCAGATTGCACGATCTGGATGCGGGCTTTGTCGCTGGGAATGTCCTGCCCGTATTCCTCCATGTAGCTGAGGACTTGGGTTAGGAAAAACCCAAGCGTGTTGGCTCCCCTTTGAATTTCACCTCCAACGGTGGACGTCTTGGAATGGATCGGTGTCTCCGTTGTTGGTGGTAGTGTCTTCCGTCCAGATTGCCATCTGTGGTCCAGTAGGGGCTGGGGACTACTGGATCAGTAGATGTCCCCGGGGTTGCAGGTTCCACGTCCCCCTCGGTGTCTCTCCCTTTGCGGCTCCAGGAGCTGGGGCGGCCGTAGGGCTCAGGATTCTCCTCCCTTAGGGAGCTGAGAGTTCTCTTCATCAGGTCAATAGCTTTCTCTAGGATCCAGTCTGAGTACGGTGCCCAGCTTCCTCCCTCTTCACTTACGTGCAGGGATTTCTCCATCTCCTGATTCCATTCTGGTGGCTTGGTCCCCTGTCTCAGGGTCACCTTTCTTGATTCCTTTCCCCACTCACTTTTCTTTCCAACGCCCATTGACCAGCGAGGCTTGTGGTCCCGTGTCTCCACCACTTCTTCTCCTGAGGAATCTGACCTCTCGGATCCCAACATCTGACGAGGTTCCAATTTGGTCAGCGGCTCTCTTTCCAGGGAGTTTCCCCCCTCTCTTGTTCCATTGTCTGATATGGTAAATTTTTGCAAAATCCCCTGGCAAGGGTCTCCCTTCCAGGTGGATTAATTTTGCAAGTCCTGTCTAATGTAAGGACCCACCCCACTTTGCATCTTAAGAAGACAGGACTCTTGGAATAATTCTTCCAACAGGAATCCTTTATTAAGAGAAAATGGTTGCAGGCGTGCTAGACAGGACTTGGGGTCCAAGCTCTCCCATTCAAGGTTTTAAGGGGTTCCCCAGTAGTCCCACCCAATCACCCCCCTTCCAGTGATAGTTTCAGGCATCACAATTCCACCCCTTTATTCCTTTCTTCCGTCTGGATGGAGACTTCAGATAAACTACAGGAAAGGTAAATAGCCCCCTTTGTTATGGTAAGGTTCTTTGGTGCTAACTACATTCAAACTCTTTGAGGTTGCAATAAACACATTCAGTTCCTTAGAAGTATACTGAAGGAAGTGAGGGCCATAAAGCCCCTTTGTTCTCCCCCTTCTCTCCCTCTTATGGCAGAATCCAGAGAAGGCAGAATTGGGGTTTTCTATATTTGATAATTAAAGATGAAATATAATTGGATTCTGAAACACCTACTGTTTCAGTGACTCCATCCAGCCATCTCATTCTCTGTCGTCCCCTTGTTCTATTGCCCTCAATCTTTCCCAGCATTAGGCCGTTCTCCAGTGAGTCCTTCCTTCTCATTAGGTGGCCAAAGTATTTGAGTTTCAGCTTCAGGATCTGGCCTTCTAAAGAGCAGTCGGGGTTGATCTTTTCTAGGACTGACCGGTTTGAACGCCTTGCAGTCCAAGTTCCATAGTTCAAAGGCCTCAATTCTTTGGCGCTCAGCCTTTCTTGGGGTCCAACTTTCACAGCCATACATTGCAACTGGGAAAACCATATATATATATACACACACACATATACACACACACACACACACACATACACACACACACACACACACACATAATTAAGGACTACAATGACCAAGATGTTGTGTTGTAATTATTGAAAGGTTTCCTTGTATAGTATCCTGGTTAGCAAACAGTTAGCAAAAATCCATAAAACCAAGCAAGGGAATCTGTTAAATGCACTCAAATCAATCTGTTCCTATCTTCATTTGGACTTCTTTCCAATTTATGGAAAGTTTTTATTTCTTATGCTTTGTTATTATTGTAATGTTTTTGTTTTGGGAAACTTGTTTTAGTGAGACTTCTATTATAATGAAGGTTTTATATAAAAGATATTATACAAACCAGATGAAAATTTTTTAAACCATGCTATTACAATGCATGTTTTGCTTTCCAGCCATTGAAGATGGTAAAGTTTTTATCTAAATGAATGTGTGTTCATTATACAAGTAGTCCTCAACTTAAAACCATACTTGAGTCTGGAGTTATGTTGCAAGTTATGACAGCCATTAAGCGTGTCACCACATGACCACACCCAATTTTATGACCTTTTTTGCAGTGAACGTTAAATGAATGCCATGATCTTTAAGTGAACCTATTTTCACCAATGACTAGAAACCAGAAGTAAATGCCAAAAACAGGCAAAAAACATCAAAAATTGCAATGACATAATTGTGGAACTTTGCTAACGGTTATAAATGAGAGTCAGTTGCCATGTGCTCAGAATGCAATCATGTGAGTGCAGGGGTGGGCATGCCTATTGGAACTTGAAAATGGGTCATGATGTAGGAGATAACCAGGCTGAGCCTGAGGGAGGGGTCAAATGCATCATCAGTCTTGAGTCCCTTTCGTGCCCACAAAAGATCCAAGTCCAGCCCTCCTTGAATCTTGTTGACTGTTATTTACTGCCAATTTGCCTAGACTGTTAGTAGTTCAGATTCTTGTTTAGAGGTAGCACAGAGTAAACTTGTACTCATTTGAACAACCCTGATTCCTGACTTCTTCCGTCTGACATATAAGTAGTTTTGGGGTGGTCCTTTGTACCTTTGAATGGTTGCTAAGCTAGTACTACTTGTTTAAGTTGAATTAATAAAATAAATATTTTTTAAAAAAATCCTTATAGGAGAAGAGCCATGTTAGTTTATGGTGGTAAACTATCAGATGGAATGGTAGCAGCTTTTCTGACTAACAGAGTTTATTAAAAGGCAAATGCCTTTTAAAAGAACTACCAAGCTACTCTCTATAGAAATACATCTGGCTTCCGAAGTCTGTTTTTCTTTGCATTTTGTATAGAACATTTACCTGTCCTTCTGGAAATTTCTAGGGACAAGTTTGCTGACAGAAAAAGTACATTCTTTTTAGCTCCATGAGCACAGATAGATAGCAAAAAACATTATTAAATCATTTCACCAAACCAGGCAAAACATATCACAATAAAATGTAACTGATTTGATTTCCCCAATCAGGGCAGAGATAATCCTGCAGTTGGGAAGCTGTTGTATTTCCCTTCAATAAATATAGATGGTAAAGCATTTGAACTTAGTCACAGAGAAGGCTGTATGATGATACCTTCATGTTTTTTTATGGGTGTCTTAACTACAGCCCTTGAATTTCCTGAATGTTTTACATATAAATACTAATGATGCCCAGCCATTCTGAGTTTCAAAGCCCACAAAATTTCAGCCAAATGCTGCTGTCTGTGAATTATAATTAAGCCACTTTCAGATTCATACAAAATTAAACTGGTAAGTTGTAACTTGTGCTAATTATGAATAGGACCAATTTTAAAAAGTGGAAAAGTATTTGCTCCTCTTTGTACTACTTATTTGAAACTGTGGAAGACATGGTTTAGGACCAAAAAGGAAACCAGTGATTTTTTTTAAAAAAATCGAGGCTCTGTTTGCAGAAAAAAAATTCTTCCCCAAAGCATTGTTTAGTTAAGGAAATGATTGCTTGGTAATGTCAAAAAAGATTATAATTCATGAGGAAGAATACTTAAACTCAATCTGATAATGTAGAATGGATCAAAATCTTTTAACAATGTATGCATTGAGGGATATTTATGAACAGTGGACTCAGAAGTTAGTTTTAAAGATCCCTGCTATAATTGATAGACTAAACGATGTTACAGAAGAGATACAAGTTTTGCTGGACAAGACTGAAGTTGATTCAATATGCACTTAAAAATGACAGGCTAGGACAGGAATGTCAAACTTGCGATGTCATGTGATGTTGCGCACGTATCACGACTTTTTCCCATTGCTGGCAATGGGGTAGGCGCGGTTTCGGCATGATGCATCTGGCCTGCAGTCCGGCAGTTTGACATACCTGAGCTAGGAGAATGATATAGAAAAAGATAAAATATTGAATATTCAGATGAAATTGACTGATGATTTGATAACTAAAAAGGACATATGAATAATAATAGACCAGAAAAATGTCTTGGATAACATTTCTATATTGGATGTTATCAGTAATTTTGTGAAAGGAGATAAAAAAAAATGAAAAGAAACCAACTGTTGGGACACTATATGATGGAACTAAAGAAGTAAGGGCAAGGAATATAAGATTGGTTTATTTGACTAAGGTTAAAATAGATAAGTTACTATTTCTGGAAATTTTTAAAGGATTTTTCTGACAAGAATTAGATAATGATGTATCTAATTCTTCTGACAAGAATTAGATAATGATATATTTGTTTATACCTAAGCGTTATAGGGGAAAGAGTTTACTTGCTGTATTATAAATATATTTGATTAAGGTTAAAACCTTAATATAATCTTTAATGGACTTTTACTGAATAGATTTGAAAGATGAGGTTTGAATGGCTTATGTAATTAATAATAGTTATGAGATGTAAATGTAAAAGGAATGAATTCATTTGGTTTTATAATAGATAGGTTGTTATTTTTGGTAACCCTTAATGGACTTTTTCTAATTAGGATGGATGATGAGGTTTTAAAGACATGTTTATAGAGAATGAGGTAAGATACCACAGGAAGAAATTATTGCTTGTATTTTAAGAGATAGTGATAAGCTGTTAAAGTTGTTTGCTGGATCAAAGGGGTAAGTTATTTCTTTTTAATTTTTTTCTTTTCTTTTTGAACTTTTTCTTTTTTATATTCTGTTTTTTATCTGTACAATGTAATCTTTATTAAAATTATTATTAAAAATACTTGGATTCTATTATCTCTTTTGTTATACCTATGGGGCTTTTTTCTATTATGTTTGGGCTTCCAGCAAACTTGCTAATAGTCAGAGGTTATGGGAAATGTAATCTAAAATACTCAGAGAGCATAGATTCTGTAAATCTATAGTTATGAGTTGCACTATTTAACTAGTTAAGTACTGAGATATTATATAGAAGAAAATAATAAGATGGAGGAAATATCTTCTTGCTTTGTTTCATAAATTGTACTAGGTATAGAGAATATCTTAAATATTTTGTGTGTTAATATTTAGAGCTTTATTAAAGATTCATTTTTTCTCCCTGCAATTTGTTTTTACAGGCATGTAAAATTGTACCTCTTTATTTTTAAATATCCACATTGTCGATCTCTTTACCTTAAACACTATAATAATAATTATTAACAACAACAACAATAACAACAACAACAACAATAATAGTTGGAAGGTACCTTGGAAGTCATCTAGTACAACTCCCTGCTCAGGCAGGAAATCCTATACCAGTGGTGGCGAACCTATGGCATGCGTGTCAGAGGCGGCACTCAGCCCTCTCTGTGGACACGCGTGCCGTTGCCCCAGCAGAGTTCGCCAGAGTAGCAAGCACGTGGCATTTGGAAGCAACAGGGCAGGAAGTGAGCGATCAAGCAGCGTTGGCCCCCCGGGGATACCCCAGAGATGGTGAGGGACTGGCCTCCACCACCCTGGCCCCGACCACACTCACCCAGTCTGCCGTGACCACTGCAGCCACACCCATCCAGTGGACCATGCCCCCACACACACCCTGAGGGCACCACAATGCTGATGCAGCCCTGGCACTTTGTGATAAATAAGTGGGTTTTGGGTTGCAATTTGGGCACTGTCTCTAAAAGGTTTCCCATCATTGCCCTATACCTATACCATTTCAGACAAATCACTGAAAGTGATGGTATACTTTCTCCGTCATAAGTATTATTTTTTTTAATTTTAATATGCTAGAATCTGTGGTAGGAAAGTTGAGATTTCCTTACATTATTGTGGGAGAAGAAGAAGTAGAGCCTGGGAGTGGAATTAAGAGAGTATTCAGTCTGGAGTCATTCCATTCACACAAGCAACCCAAGTCCAGTCCCCTTTGAATTTGGTTCACTCTTATCTAGCACCAATTTACTACATTGTTAGTTGATTAACAATGCGTATAGGCTTGAGCAATAAATCTTCTGAACTAGAATTTAATGTGTGATCCTGATTCCTTACACCTGACAATTAGTCTGAAATAACTAAAAATATTAATCTAAAATTGGGCAGCATTTTTTTCTGAAAAGACATCCATCTTCAAAAAGAGATGGCTACTTATAATCATACAAGTGCGGTATTGGAATGTGCCATTGTTTCTAATCTCCTTATCAGGGTAGCAATCCAAATAAAAGTAGTCCAGATACATTACTGAATAGCCTTCATCTGAACAACCCCTTAAAGGGCCTCCGACTAGATCTCTGGGGATAATTGGTTTCAGGGTCATACAGGTAATCCTTGCTTACAAACTACCTTGATTACTAATTATTCAAGTTTATGATGCTGAAAATTTTTTGTGACCAGTCCTCAAATTTACTATTGTTATAGCATCCCTTGATCATATGATCGCCATTTTGATCTTCACAGCTAGCTTTCGACATGCAGAGTTTATTGCAGAATGTGGAAGTAAAATCGCAAATCGCAGTTACCTGATGTCTCAATGACCCTGGGGATTTCACTTAACAACTGAATGGAAAGCCCATCACAGTCACATGATTTTCTGCTTAGTGGCTGCAGTACTTAGCAATGGATTTGCCAGTCTCAGTTGTACTCATTAGTGAGGATTATCTGTATTGCTTCAATTCTGATAAACCATAAACTAATAGTAAACCACTAGGCCACTTTTTTCTAACTTACAGTCAGAATTGGGCTTCCTCAGTTTAAAATCTATTGTTCCATGTCCTGCACTTTGAATGAGAGAAAAAAAATTGAGAAGGGAGCAGGTCTTTTAGGTGTTTGAATAAAGCTACTGTAATCTCCTATTCCGCTCATGTTTTTCAAAGCAAACAGTGGGTTTGCGCAATGACCATAAGTTTAATTAGCAATCATTGCATAAATGTTCATAAAATTTTATTTTTTTTTATTTTTTTTTTATTTTTAAAATTTATAAGCCGCCCCACTCCTGGAGGACTCTGGGCGGCTAACAATAAAAACACTATAAAACAAACAAAACAAACAGTGCAAGAACAGTAATCCAGGGGTCAGATTTTATAAACCCCAGGCCTGCCGGAAAAGCCAGGTCTTAAGCAGCTTACGGAAAACCAACAGGGTGGGAGGGGTCCTAATCTCTGGGGGGAGCTGATTCCAAGACATGGGCGCCATCACAGAGAAAGCCCTCCTCCGCGGCCCCGCCAAATGGCACTGCTTGGCCGACGGGACCTGAAGGAGGCCCAGCCTGTGGGATCTAACCGAACGAAGGGAACTATGGGGTAGTAGGCGGTCTCGCAAATAGCTTGGCCCTGAGCCATATAGGGCTTTAAAGGTAATAACCAACACTTTGAATTGGACCCGGAAACCAATAGGCAACCAGTGCAGCTCACGGAGGATAGGTGTAACGTGGGTGTATCGAGGAGCACCCACTATCACTCGCGCGGCTGCATTCTGGACCAACTGTAGTCTCCGAATACTTTTCAAGGGTAGCCCCATGTAGAGCGCATTGCAGTAGTCCAGACATGAGGTGACAAGGGCATGAGTGACTGTAAGGAGAGCCTCCCGGTCCAGGAAGGGTCGCAACTGGTGCAACAGACGAACTTGTGCAAAGGTCCTCCCAGCCACAGCCGTCAAATGATGTTCCAAATTCAGCTGTGGATCAAGGAGGACACCCAAGTTGCGAACCCGCTCCAAAGGGGGTATATTTTCCCCCGCAAGAGTCAACACTGAACAGTCGACATGATCCTTGGGAGGCAACATCCAAAGCCACTTGGTCTTGTCAGGATTGAGCCTGAGTCTGTTAACCCCCATCCAGACCCTCATGAGATCAGTCATGTGGGTGTCCTGCTTACAAACATAATACATTATTAAAAAAGGAATGTTTTAACAATGAAAGGCCACATAAGTCAGACGGGTTAGACAAGAAGACCTCCAAGATCATTTCCAATTCTGTACTCTGTATTCCGGGCAGGCCCTTTTATAGTTGTAAGTTGAGGATTCCTGAAGACTTATATTCAGTTTGTATTTGTATTCAATTCAATATTTCACCAGTGTGATTACCATCCAGTGCTAATACCTAGTTGGGTATCATGCATTTTATACTTTTTATTTTTGTTATTGTTTTCTGTATGAAGGATTTTATACATGTCTCTCTTAAATTCTGCTTTGTGACTTTTAGCCTATTTAATTTATCAAGGTCACCCCACCAAATCTGGCAGGGAAATCTATTGCATATAAATAGGCAGCAAATCTTACAATCACTCACACTACTGATGTTACCTAATTGGATAATGAAATATCTGCAAGCAAACAGAGAACTCCAAGTACTCCGTAGTTCAATCCTTAGTTGGAACTGTCAAAATCATTTTGAATTTTATTTCTTGTAGAATATTAGCCAATTTTACCTAATTTTATGTCATCTGCAAATTTCATAAACATTCCACCACCTCTTCATTCAAAGCATCAATGAAAATATTAACAGTAGAAATCCCAAGGCTGATACTGCACCTGTTTGACACCTTTGTCCAATTTGTTGGGCAGCCATTGCTGAGCACCTTAAGAATAGTTTCCCAGCCACTTACGGATCTAATTATCAGGCTATTCAGCTCACAGTTAGCTAGGTTGTTAAGCAGTGTGTGATGAAGTACAAAGACTTCCCTGAAATCAAGTTAGATCTTGGCTATTGCATTTCACAATCTATTTAAAAAATGAGATATAATTGGTCTGGCAAGGTTTGTTCTTGACAAATCCATTCTGACATCTAGTAATTACCCCAAGATGCTTAGAGAATGATCTTGCGATCTGCTCTAGAAAATTCCAAAGTATTACTATCAGACTGAAAGGTCTATTGTTTGATGAAACTTCTGCTTCTCCTTTTCTGTTTTTCAGTCATGTGGTATTTCATCCTGTCTTCAAGATCTGTCATTAGTGTAAGGGTTCAGACAGTAAAGCCCTGTTAATAGCATCCCTCATTAACCTTGGCTCATTCTGACCTTTTGCTTTCCTGACATTAGCTCTGTAATTCTGGATTATCTGTCTACTCTTCCATTGTAGCTTCCTGCTCTTTTTTTCAGCCTTGAAAGTTGGAGAACTTTAATTCTCAAAAAAGATAATAAATTATATTTAAAATGGTTTCAGTCTTGAAATACAATAAACATTTTTTTACTTGCCATGGCCTTTTTGAGTTTCTGCAACGTACTCTCAATTGCTTACTATGCTCACTGAAGTACATTTGCCTGGCATGTTACTTTATAATTTATTATCTTTTTAGTTAAGCCAGAATTCAGTGTTGGAATTTACTAGGATTCGTAATGAAGGTTTTAACGCTGAATTTGTAGATGAGAAAAGCAGGATTTTAAAAAAAATATTCAAAAGTTTACACTGAAAGATGTGTTACTCTAATGGTAGGAGCACAAAGTGTTTCAGAGAAGGCGGTTTATGATTATTTTCTCAACAGAAGCTGGTTTATCTGAGGGGCATGCTTGAGTTTAATTTTACTAAAGAAATGTATTCCAGTTGTTTGTTCCTACACTGCCTCCATTCATTTATCTGTCTGAAAATAAAGTACAAATCTCTCTTATTAAAATTAGTAGAGTTCAATATACTGAGGCATTTAGATTCAGGATTTTAAATTCTGCTTTTCTTATTTTTATAAGTAACTCAAGATGGCGAACATATCTAGTATTCCTTCCTCCTCCTCTAATGTCCTCCACAAGAACAACCCTGTGAGATGGGCTAAGCTGAGAGAGAGTAACTGTCCAAAGTTAGCCAGCTGGTGTTTGTGTCTAAGGCAGAACTAGAACTCAGTCTTCTGGTTTCAAGCCTGGTGCTTTAACCACTAGACCAAACTGTTATTTGATTTCAGTGAGAAATTTCACCATACCTGCTTTTCCCTTGCTCTTATTTCTGAAATACAGAAATGCAAGATAATACAGTTTCATAAATATATGAAACTGGGAAAGTCAAGAAATGTTGCAAAGCAAAATGTAGTTATTTCTTTTTTGTGTACTTAGACTTTACTATAGATTAAGCAAAAAAGAAAAAAAATCGCATCTTCATAGTTTTTCTTGTTTATCTTCCTTGTCCTCTTACCTGTACAATCTTTGGTCTGTCAACATTTCTTCGTCAGATGATTTTTACAAGTGTTTCGTATCATCACATTGAGATCCAAAGTTTGGTAGCATGGAGATGACTCATGGATTTGAGACTGTTTTTTTTTCTTCCTATTCCTCATGGAATCTTTTTATTTATTGGTTGGGTCTTGTGTTAAAAATCAGGTCTACATTTTATCGACAGTGTAAGAGCAGAAGCTGGTAAATGAGAATCTACAATTTTCAGGTCAATGTCTTCAGCTTTCAAGGCTGAGAAAAAAACAGCCAGAGGTCCATTGACTCAAAAGAGTGGGAGGAAAAGGTCTAAACTCTGTGGTTTTCTTTCCTACACACATATGCATGCATACACAGACACCCCCACCCCCACAGAGAGAATGTGTGTGTGTGTGTGTGTGTTTCTGTGTTCTACAGAAGACAGATCATACATATTACTTATATTTGTCTGCAGTAAAAGCAATTGACCTAGCAGTATCAAGCTACATGGTTTCTGCTGCTTCTGAATTTAAGTTTCTGAATACTTTATTGCCAAGCTTGGTGAAGTCTGACAACATGGAAGCAAGAGACCATTATTATATTGAGGATGCTCATTGCTCTTTGGCAAGAAAAAGCCTTGCAAGCTGTCCTGGCAGCTCCTGAGTGTCATTCCCTCTCTCACCCCCCCCCCTTCAAATTAAGGTTGTCTCGGGGGATTGCAACAGTTCTGGAATAATTTGCCTATAAGGCTCCATATAAATTTGATTTATTACCACTTCCATTAGTGGCAGCTGCCATTGTACAATTAGGAAGCAATCATAAGCATACCAAAGGCGTCTCTGCAGCTAGAGCAAGAACTGATATATTTTTAATGTGGCTAGCACAATTCTGTGCCTTCTGTTTTATACATGTCCTGCAATTACAGGGGTTGTAAGAATGTAGAAGATAATCATGTCAGTCTTTTCAAAGAACTTGTTCTGGCAGATTATTTTAAGTTTAAGAGAAAAAAGTTCAATGGTCTATTATTTAAGGCAATAGTCTCTAAATGTATTTCCAAGCAACATAAAACCAGCCTCTGCTAGCTTATTAAACAGGTATTGAACTGCAGGAAAGGGTTGTGCTTGAATGAGCTATATGGTGTGCTTGTACTCTTTTTTGCAGAGCCAAATAAATGGGTTTAATCAACAAAACACTGCTACTTAAATTCCCGGTGAAATTGCCAGTTTACTGGATAGCGGAATAATGAATGCTGAGTTAACTGCTGTTGATCTCCTCCTCCTCCTCCTCCTCCTCCTCCTCCTCCTCCTCCTCCTCCTCCTAACAATTGCAACAAAGACTTGGTGTGGTGCTGCTTCAAGGACTTCCTAAGTCTTTCTGGGCACGCTCAGAAGCGCCTTCTTCCAGCAAAGCAAAGCACTTCCAGATATGTGAAGAGCTTGAGAAGTCCTCAAAATAGCTACAGTATGTTGAATCTTGATGTAGCTGCTTCATGGTTTCAAGTTGTGAGAAAGGGCCTTGTCAGATAATTTCTATAGTATCATAGTTATGGCCTCAAGAATACAGAATGCGAGTTTCAAGACCCATACACCTGGGCATATCCAAGGACACAAGAACTGCACTAACTTCAGTAAGGGATCTTTAATAACTTAAATGTATATACAGGTAATCCTTGATTTATAACTGGTCACTTAGCGACCAACACTCAAAAAAGGAACTTACTACCTGGATTTGAAGTTCTGACGTCCATCCCTGCTACCCTCCACTGTCACATGGCTGCATTTTGGGTATTGGACAACTGGCTCACATTTTTGGCTGTTTGCAACAACCTGCAATTATTAGGGTGGTTTTCCGGGAAACTGGGTTTGCAAACTATGGGTTTGCTTAAGGACTCTGGTATTTGCTCAGCAACCACCATGTTCACTTAACAATCCACATGAAAATGATCATAACACTGAGCACAGTCACATGATCTGTTTTACAACTATCACAACTTATGACTAAAATTGTGTGTTCAATTACAGTTGTAAGTTGAGGACTACCTGTACAAAAATTTGGTAATTACAAAGAGAATTGCTTAACCTCATTTGTAGTATGAATAATTCTTGGATTTCCTTCCATTTTCTTGGGCTGAGTTGCTTTTTATAAGCTGAGCTGCAACAGAGTTTATGTTTGATAATGTTACCTACTTGGGTAATGAAACATCTGCAAAAAGAAACAACCAAGCTGAGAAAAAAAATCATCATGTGATTATGTCTCCTCTCCCTTCCATTATTTTCCCAGTCTCCTACAATCTTTCACATCCAGCTTCTTTGGCATTTTCCTTCCACCTGTGGCCTTTGCTTGAAAACTGCTTTTTCTTGGGAATCTTGTAGTATTTTTTGTTATATTAGTAATGGGTAGGTTCTGAGAAAACTGGGTCCTTTCCTACTTAGCTGCTGTGGCATTAAAAGCAGTGATGGAATCCTTTTGGTTTACCTAGCTGGAGCACTTGTATAATTTTCCTTCCATACACTGAATTCTTGGAATCAGAAACCCCTCAGGGATTTCATTCACTCCCTTGCTATTTTTGAAGAGCCCCTGCAAGATGTACATGGATCCCAAGACATTTATATAAATAAAGATGAAGTTGAGACTGGTGATTTGCTTTTAAAGCATGTCAGATGCTTTTTTTTTTTTAAGTTAAATAATATTTTTTCTTAAAAAGGACATAGAATCTTCAGGCATCAAAGGTAGTGTCTGTGCTTTTATTTACCCTGCCTTTTAAAATTATTATTTATAGCCCTAAGAATGAATAGAGATTACCTTTATAATGAGTTTTCTCTATATGCGTTGAAGTCTACCTGGAAAAGAAAGGAAGAAAGAAGTAGAACCCACATCATTTCAGTCAGTTACTTGACCTCATTTTCAGACCTGCACTGCTTTGATATCTCTGTTAACCCTTTCTAAAAGCTACCTGCATTTTTCTAGTGCAACTAAGCAGAAAAGTGGTATTTGAAAGGAAAGAGTTTTTATAGACTCTGTAAAGGGCCACCTCCTGTCTCCTGCATGGATGTTCTTAGCCAAAAAACTTTCATAGTCTTCCTTATCCTCTCCATAATATGAGAGAGAGGAGCTTGTTGTGAAGCTGAAGCTGGCTGAAATCCAAAAGCATTCTCAGAGCAGAGAACAGAATGTCGGCTTGTATTTCATTGTGATTCAAAATAAAAGGGGGAGGCACTCACCAAATATTCCATGGAAGAGAAGCTAGCTTCTTTTTCTAGCATTGCAGGGAAATTAATAAAAGAATACCAAAAGAATTGTTGTTGTTTATGATGTTTCTTTCTTCCCTTTCATTGCAGTCTCACTTCTTTGTCCAGCTAAAATACTCTCTCAGTGGACCTGGGGACGGAACATTTATGATGAGAAGATAAATACCATAGTGTGTAGTTTCCTCTTTTCCCTCTGTCAAACACAGTCCTCTCTTAGTCCTTGATTCTTTCGTTTTTAAATCTTTACCCGTTGCAATACATTTGCTGCAAGTTCATTCAGAGTCTAAGCAACAGCACATCATTGTCTGAATACAAAAGTACATGTACATTCATGTTTCGCAAACACCTCTAACACCATCATAAACATTTCTCATACAGGTAGTCCTCAAGATATAATGGCAAAATTGGGACCAGAATTTCTATAACTAAGCAATGACAAAGTGTCATGAAGTGTGGCTATATCGCTTAGCAATGGCAATCTCTACTGTCTCATTTGCCATAATTAACTGAATCATAACAGTTGTCAGGCAAGGACATCCTTGTTACTTCTCACCAGCTTCCCACATCCAAAGTCAATGGGGAAGCCAGCAGGAAATTGCAAGTCTCAAGTGGTTAGTAAGCAGACTGGCAAGCAGGTAAGTGGGCTACTGCCTGATGGGGGAGAGTGTGAGTGGTACGTAGGTAGCTGAAGCTGCACAGTGCAACTGCAGCCTGAAGGGTGGTTGCTTCCAGGTGAGTGAGTGAGTGAAGGGTACAAGAGAGATATGGGGAGGCTCAGGAAGGGTGCACAAAGGTGTATGAGGGTACACAGGTGGGAGAGACTACCCTCAGTGATTGCAATCTCCTCTCCCTCTGGCTTCTCCATTGATTTTCTGGGAAAAGTGGCAGGGAAGTTGTAAATGGCAATCATAGTGACCCCAGAGTGCTGTAACTGGCCATAACTGCAAGCAGGGTCCCAGATTGTGATCACGTGCTGAGACAAGCAGAACTCCAAGGACTGGTTGTAGTTACATTTGTTCAGAACTGTTGTAATTTCAAATGGTCCCTGAATGAATGGTCATAATTTGAGGATTACCTGTACCTATATCTGTAAATATATCAAGCTTCACACATTTCGTCTTAACATCAAACCATTCACTAACATTTATTCTCACACTTGCGTTACTATCATCATATATTGCTGTTATTACATTTGGCAACCAGCTTTCAATACAATGTTTGCAGAAAATATTCCATGTTCTCTAAATCAACAAATGTACTTTCTTTCTCATATTCATACATTTCTCGGTGATCTGCCAAAACCTAAGCATGGTTATTGAAATGCAGAGGAAGAATCTGAAAGGGAAAGGTTTGTTTTATCCTCCCTAAATTTCCATATATTTTCTCTTAAGTTCCTTTGGTTGTGATTAGTAATAGTAAGATCTAAGCATCCATGAACAGTAGGACAAGAACTACTGGGGTGTTATAAATACTTGTGCAAGTGCCAAAGGAATAATTCTGTCGATGAAAGATTCTTTTGAATACAAAATACAAAAGGATACATTTTGGAACTGGTCCAGTAAATGGACATATTTTTGCCATTTCTGTCTATAACTAAAACAGAAATTGGTTTTTGGCCAATTAGCATGTATGATTCTTGATTTTTCACTGCATGTTCAGAGTATTTGTTAGACTCTTTACATTTTTATTTGAGATGCAGGATAAAATGACTTTTACAACTCTCTACCCATTGCTTTAATGAAATAGTATCCTAGTGGACATGGGAACACAAATTGTTTGAACTTAAATGGTACGTGCAATTATGTATGATTTTTTTCTCCTTTCCTTTTTTTTTAAAAAAAATAGTCATAATCAGATGACAACAGAAAAGGCCTATATTTTGCCCTGAGAGCAAAAATCTAATTTTGGATAGGGATGCTTTTGATCATGAAAAGTAGCCAAGGGAGGAAATGTTTCTATATAGCTAGTCCCTTACTTATGAACAGGTTACGTTCCAAGAGGCTGTTTATATGTATTTTGTTCATAAGTCCAAGTATAAAAAATCATACAGGATACAGTTTTCATCTTACACAAGTTAAGTTACACTTAATTGATCACAGGCTTACCCTAGGCCTCGTATCTTCCAAGAAGCAACGAGAACCTTGGCTTTCTAATTCTCCTGATTCACGAAGGGCCAGATGAGGTGGTGTCTTCCTGGTTGTGGTGGGAGCCCGACTTCAGGTCCAGAGGACCTCTCCTGCGTTGATCTGCAGCTTTGGTTGCTGGCACTGGGTGAACCAATTGTGCCATGGGCTGTTGGGTTCCCTGTTGAGAAAGGGCTGCTGTAAAGACAACTGTCCACCGCCACTCCACATGACCCATGGACAAAGACATGAGATGCAAGCTAGTCAGTCTTGACCCTACAAGCAGCAGTGGGAAGACCTACACTTCTCCATTTTCCACGGGGATAAGTGGGTGCTCTCAGTGGTAAAAAGCCCCATGACAGTTCTTGTAGTACCCTGATTCCCTCAGCTCTCCAGACAAATGTGTGGTTCAGCTTTTTTTCCCCTTCTCCACCGGATTAAGCCTCTTTCTGGGTCAGCATTCAGGCAGAGTGGACTCCTCCCAAGCTCAGCAATCCTCTTCCCTTTATGGGTGCTTTAATTCTCTTTTAGGTAGGTCCATGCCTGTCTCTGCTCCACTTGGGCGAGGCATTTTGTTGTCCCCATGTCCTCAGTTGTGAGGTGCAGTCATTCTTCTTGAAGGAAGATTCATCACATGCTGTAAACCAGGGGTGTCAAACTGCCGGCGGGTGGGCTGGATGAGTCATGGCGAAAGCGTGCCCATTCCATTGCCGGCAATAGAAAAAAAGTTGTGAATATGTCGCGACACATCACGTGACATTGCGAGTTTGACACCCCTGCTGTAAACTAACCCTTTCCTGCTTTCTCTCACCTTCCAGGACCTTCTGGGTTAAACTTGTGGTCAGGTTTGTTCCTATTGGCGAAAGTTGGTAAATTGAATGTTTGTATGTAAGGACTTTCTGTACTTAATGCAGGAAGTTTTCATGCAGGAAGTTTTCAGTTTATTCCAGATTTCCAACATGGATATGCATGACTAGTTTTAGTTGTTTTGTGGCCAAATCAAGTTGTGAATATACTTTAATTTGGAGTCTTGAAAAACACAATTCACATAAAATAGTAATTTTCCCCACTTTCCCTTCCTTGTTATTTTCAGCTTTATATAATGACGTTCACTCTAAATGGAGAAAGAAACAGGCCTATATCATGCCCCCTCATTCTGAAGTCTAGTGGTTATAGCTTGGGAATGGAACGCTTTTCCCCATAACAATTTTTAACTTCTCAGAGCCTCGCCTTTTCTGTGATGGAAGAAATAAGGAAGAACCTCTTCCTACAAACAAAATAAATTTTTATTGTTCCATATTATTTAAAAAATAGCTGTCCAACCAATATAATATAACCCTTGATGTCTCACAGATACACAGATAGTCTTTGACTTGCAACCATTCATTTAGTGGCCAAAGTTACAACAGCAGTGGAAAAAAAGGACTTAACACCATTTTTCACACCTACAACCGTTGTAGCATCCCCATGGTCATGTGATCAAAATTTTTGCAAATAGATATAGAAGCCAAACCAGAATTTTTCTTATTGGGAATTATAGAAAGAAAATATAAGAAAGACACAAATTATTTACTACTGCATATAGTAACAGCGGCACAAATAGCCTTCGCTCAAAAATGGAAAGAGAAAGATACTCCAACTGAAGAGGAAATATTATTGAAAATTTTCAATTGCGCTGAAATGGATAGACTTACATGGGAACTCAAGGACAAAAGTGAAACCAAGTACTATAAAATCTGGGAACAATTTTATGATTGGATAGACAATAAGAGAGTAGCCAAGATAAATGTATAGTGCTAGAATAAAATATAGATTATAGACAAATGTATATTTAAAAGATAAATAGATATATAGAAATAAGGGGGAAAGTGTTAATAGTATATTATAAATAGTGATCAAAGTTCAAGAACTATATGTCTATATGAGTACTAATACTATTGTAAAATGTTGGAAGATGTATGGAACCAGTGACATCATATCTATGTCCAATGTGTTTTTAATTTTGTATTATTAATAAAAATTTATTTTAAAAAAATTCAGATGCTTGGCAACTGGCTCATATTTATGAAGCTTGCTGCTTCCCATGGTCATGTGATCACCCTTTGCAACCTTCTGACAATCAGTCAGTCGGGAAGCGAGAGTCCCTTTGCAACCATGTTACTATCTTAACAACTGCAGTTATTCACTTAACAACTGTGGCAAGAAAGGTTGTAAAATGGAGCAAAATTCACTTAGCAATGGCAATTTTGGGCTTAATTGTGATCATAAATCAAAGACTACCTGTATGTCTTTCAATTAGCAAGGCACATTATTTGCCTCTATCTTGCTGGTTAGGTGGAGAGTAGACCCTATATGCTGGAGATTCCATATCTTAGTGCTATAATATTAGTGATGGCTGCAGGTCCACCTCAAGAGATGAACTTATAATCTATATAAATAGTTTCCATTGATTTGCAACGCTGACTGTGGCTCAGATCATGAGCTTCTCGTTGCAAAATTTAGGCTTAAATTGAAAAAAGTAGGGAAAAGCACTAGGCCACTCAGGTATGAACTAAATCATATTCCTGATGAATATACAGTAGAGGTGACAAATAGATTTAAGGAATTAGATATGATAGACAGAGTGCCTGAAGAACTATGGATGGAAGTTCGCAACATTGTACAAGAGGTAGCAACTAAAACCATCCCAAAGAAAAAGAAATGCAAGAAAGCAAAATGGCTTTCTGAGGAAGCTTTGCAAATAGCTGAGGAAAGAAGGGAAGCGAAAGGCAAAGGAGAAAGAGAAAGATGCACCCAATTGAATGCAGAATTCCAGAGAGTAGCTAGAAGAGATAAGAATGCCTTCTTAAATGAACAGTGCAAAGAAATAGAAGAAAACAACAGAATAGGGAGGACCAGAGATCTCTTCAAGAAAATTGGAGATATGAAGGGAACGTTTCATGCAAAGATGGGCATGATAAAGGACCAAAATGGCAGGGACCTAACAGAGGCAGAAGAGATTAAGAAGAGATGACAAAACTACACAGAAGAACTATACAAGAATGAGCTTAACGTCCCAGATAACCACAATGAGATGGTCACTGACCTCGAACCAGACATCCTAGAATGTGAAGTGAAATGGGCCTTAGAAAATCTGAGCAACAACAAAGCTAGTGGAGGTGACAGTATTCCAGCTGAGCTATTCAAAATCTTAAAAGACGATGCAGTAAAAGTGCTACACTCAATTTGCCAGCAAATTTGGAAAACTCAACAGTGGCCACAGGATTGGAAAAGGTCAGTTTACATTCCAATTCCAAAGAAAGGCAGTGCCAAAGAACGTTCAAACTATCGCACCATTGCACTCATTTCACATGCAAATAAAGTTATGCTTAAAATCCTACAAGCTAGACTCCAGCAGTATGTGGATCGAGAACTACCAGAAGTACAGGCAGGGTTTCGAAGAGGCAGAGGAACTGGAGATCAAATTGCCAACATACGCTGGATCATGGAGAAAGCTAGAGAGTTCCAGAAAAACATCTACTTCTGCTTCATTGACTATGCAAAAGCCTTTGATTGTGTGGATCACAACAAATTGTGGCAAGTTCTTAAAGAGATGGGAGTACCAGACCATCTCATTTGTCTCTTGAGAAACCTATATGCGGGTCAAGAAGCAACAGTGAGAACTGGACACGGAACCACTGATTGGTTCAAAATTGGAAAAGGAGTCCGGCAAGGCTGTATACTGTCGCCCTGCCTATTTAACTTATATGCAGAGCACATCATGAGAAAGGCAGGGCTAGATGAATCAAAAGTTGGAATTAAGATTGCCGGGAGAAATATCAACAACCTAAGATATGCAGATGATACCACTCTAATGGCAGAAAGTGAAGAGGAACTAAAGAGCCTCTTGATGCGGGTGAAGAAGGAGAGTGCAAAAGTTGGCTTGAAACTCAACATTAAGAAAACCAAAATCATGGCATCCGGCCCTCTCAATTCCTGGCAAATAGATGGGGAAGAAATGGAGGTAGTGACAGATTTTATTTTTCTGGGCTCAAAGATTACCTCAGATGGGGACTGCAGCCAAGAAATTAAAAGACGCTTGCTCCTGGGGAGGAAAGCTATGGCAAATCTAGACAGCATACTAAAAAGCAGAGACATCACCCTGCCAACAAAAGTGCGTATAGTCCAGGCCATGGTTTTCCCAGTTGCAATGTATGGCTATGAAAGTTGGACCATAAGAAAGGCTGAGCGCCAAAGAATTGAGGCCTTTGAACTATGGTGCTGGAGAAGACTCCTGCGAGTCCCTTGGACTGCAAGGCGTTCAAACCGGTCAGTCCTAGAAGAGATCAACCCCGACTGCTCTTTAGAAGGCCAGATCCTGAAGTTGAAACTCAAATACTTTGGCCACCTAATGAGAAGGAAGGACTCACTGGAGAAGGGCCTAATGCTGGGAAATATTGAAGGCAATAGAAGGGGACGACAGAGAATGAGATGGCTGGATGGAGTCACTGAAGCAGTAGGTGTGAACTTAAATTTACTCCAGAAGATGGTAGAGGACAGGAAGACCTGGAGGAACGTTGTCCATGGGGTCACGATGGGTCGGACACGACTTCGCAATTAATAACAACAAACAACAACAACAAAAATTCCTAAGATTTTCCAGGAAATCAATGTGGTTGTTTTGTATGGAGCATTTTGATTTTGGAAGTGAGTCTGACCTAATGCTTAAAATCTACATGGACTAACACTATTGTGTGCAACTTTGCAGAATCTAGATTTTGGGTAAATTTCCCAGTGTATGCTTTCTCTTCTGACGACCATATGATCTGTTAGGCAAAGCACTGGCAAGATGGAAAGTTTCAGTTTAATTGATAAAAGCATTTGTTTTTAAGTAAAGAAATGAGTCTAAGCATTTTGCTCGTTAGTAAAACGCCAATGTCTGTGCATGCTAGAGAGCTAATTATTATGCATAGCTGCCTGTTACATTTTCCCCAATCAGAGTAACTTACCATATGTAGGGTATATACCCAGCTTTCCTCTTACCCTAGCTCTCCAATCTTATCAGTAGCATAGTGTTAATTTATTGTTGTTCATTCTTCACATTTTGCAAGGAGACAGCTTGAAAATGTCAAGAGAATTAACAGGAATGCCAGCAGCAGCAAAAGCTGATTAGGAAAGTCACCCAGCATTCTTTTTTAAAAAGGGATCCAATCAATTTCACATTTCTCAAGTGTAGATGCATGCTCAGCATTTTCAGCACATTTTTTTCCCCCTTTATTCTTTTTCCTGGGCAGTTACATGTTCTCTGGGGTTTTTAAAACTAGACTCTGTCCAAAAATGTCTGGAGACAAGTTGCTGACATAGTCTTGGACCTGCTATTAATCCTCTTTACCTTGCCATCTTGTATTGTTTTCAGTCTGGACCAGAGGATCCAGGTCCTCCACTTTTGACCACAATTTAGCCAAAATTTCCATTGCTAAGTGAGACAGTTGTTAAGTGGATTTTGCCCCATTTTATGACAGTTATTAAGTGAGTCACTGCAGTTGTTAAGAATGACATGGTTGTTAAGTGAATCTGGCTTCCTCATTGACCTTGCTTATCAGAGGGTTACAAAAGGGGATCACATGACCCAAGGACATCACAACCATTACAAATAATGAGCCAGTTGCCGAGCATCCAAATTCTGATCACTTGACCATGGGGATGCTACAATGCTTATAAGTGTGAAAAATGGTCAAAAATCGCCAATAAAAAGAGAATATTTGTAGTTCAGGGTTGAAATGGGGGGACTTGGTGCTCTCTGAGCTTGGTTGTTTTCTTACAGACATTTTATTATCCAAACTAGGTAACATCATCAGTGCTAATTATAGGTCACTTCTTTCAGTGCTGTTGTAACTTCAAAAAGTCAGTAAATGAATGGTTGAAAGTGGAGGGCTACCTGTACAGACAGAAAGGCGGTGCAGAGAGTGGTGAGGATGGCTGAAAAGATCATTGGCAGTCCCCTCCCTCCCATCCAGAACATAGCACAGAAGCATTGCTTGAGCAGGGTCCGCAGGATTGTCTGGGACACTATACATTCTCTTCATGACCTGTTTTCCTTGTTACTTTCTGGGAGGAGGCTTCGTGGTATCTGTAGCAGAACATCCAGATTCAGCCAGCAGTTAGAGTGCAGTACTGCAGGCCACTTTAGCTGTTCAGCAGGTCAGCGGTTCAAATCTCACCGGCTCAAGGTTGACTCAGCCTTCCATCCTTCCAAGGTAGGTAAAATGAGGACCCAGATTGTTGGGGGCAATGTAAATTATATATATACATTGCTTACTGGTGTACACCGCTTAGAGAGTGCTTGCACTTAAAGCGGTATATAAGTCTCATAAATAAATAAATAAATAAATAAATAAATAAATAAAATAGTTTCATTCCATACAGCATTAACCTTGTGAACTCTCAAGCTTCCTCCTTCCATTATATATTCAACATGGACAGTATTTAATATTTATTTGCTAGGTATATGTAGGGGTGTGGATCTATACATATGTTGTACATAGTATGTTTAGGTGTGTGTCATGTATGTGTTTCACTTTGAGAGCGGGCAACTAAATTTCATTTTTGATGTGTGCCATTGTGCCCATAGTAAAAAAATTACAATAAAGGTTATCTTATCTTACCTCTTATCTATCTTACATCTTTCTCTGGTTGAAAAAGCTCAGTTTTTTCTTACTGGTTTATGTGGTCACCAATCTTAACAAGGATTTGATATTAAGCAGGATTTATCCTTATGTAGCTATTTATAAAAAGTTAGTACATATAAACATTTCTGACATAAAACGTAACTGTCTAAAGGGGGTAATTTTTAATCTTATCTACATGTAAAATAACACATTTTCATTATTTTTCTTCCTTGTAACTACAACTATTGCATATGTTACTAATCTATTTTGGATTCCTTTGAAGGGTTGCAGTTCAGATATATTAGTAATGCAAATAATAGGGGCCACATGTGAAACTGGAACTGCTACGGAGGACCGAACCATTAGGGCTGCCACCTCTGCCATAGGCTGGATGGGGACAGTCAAAGGGCCAGATGTGGCTGGCGGGCTGTTAAGTGCCCAGATTTGGCCTAAATAGTACTTGGTCCCACCAAAGAATAGTAGGACTGTAAGCTAAGCAGGGAAGCCCAAAAGACCCTACTATACGTTGCTATGAAAACTACACAAATATGTTCCAAGTATAGTAATCACCAAGAGCTGAGCTCTGCTCAAAGGGATCTTTAATTTCTTTTAATATTTTGCCTGCCTCTCCTATTTTTCTCATTTCTCTGTATTTTAGTGCTAGATATCATGCTGGTTTAATTTTTCTTCTCAAGACAGATTTTCTTATGCAAACAGGATTATATAGCCTTTAAAAAATAACAAAAAGTACAGGGAGCCTCACAATAAATTTGTGATGTATGCCTCTAACAACAGTTTTCCATTGTGACCATTTCTATATAGCTAATACACTCATTAATATATTTGTAATGTAAACTATTTAGATATTTGTGTGTGTATAACACACACACAATGTTTAAAGTATGTGTGTTTGTATACATACATATATACATACACACATAGTATTTATTTTGTCTATTTTACTGAAATACGATAGAAGCCCCTTTAAAATCAGTTTACTTCTCTTGTTTAAAATTGCTGTTGGCTGAACCCTTAGCAATTCAATTGCTGAGTATAGTACTCATTTGTCAGCTAGTTTTCTGAGGGTCAAACTGAGTGTTAAGATCTATTATGCTTGCCTATTTCTTACTCAGAACTAACTTTGGTTTGACCCAATGTTGAACATTTTTGTTACATCCTTTTATGTGTTCGGGAGGAAGCAATCTTTTTAATATGCAAATTGCATGTCCTGGAACCTCTATTCCAGATTAAAAAATAAGAGACTACTCTCTTAACACTTGTGTTTAATAAATAAAATGTGTAGAATGATTATGATAGAACTTACCTGTTTACTTTCTGACAAATGTGAATGTTTATTTGTAGGTTTGCTTCAGAGTTACTGAAATTTAGGATCATTTTACTTTAAAATATCTATAGAACTAGAAAAAGTGGATTGAAGAAATGGCGAACAGTAGACCAGCTCTTTAATAATTCCTCTCTTGACAAGGAGAGGACTTGAGATTGCCCACAAGTGTTCCAGACAGTGGTCTCCAGCTGATTAATAACCATGTTGGTCAAACCTCAGTCAGTGCCTTTGAAAGGACACTCAATTCGCATATTTTCTTTACTAATCATTTTTAGAAATTACTTTTAAGCTATTAGGAACATTGGGATCAACATGTTATATAGCACCAGGTGAATTTCCTTCAATTTTCAGTGAAAGAAGTTTTAACTTCAAGTTTAAGAAGTTTTTAAAAAATGGGGGAGGAGATAAACAGCTAAAGGGTGATTAAAAATTGGATTTTAGAAAGTTATAAATTAAGTAATGGTCCAAATAAATTTAAAATTTTGGAATTAATTGTAAAGAATCTTTCCCATCAGGAGATGCTTGTGTTTTGAATTAACCAAAAATAAGATTTTAAAAATTGGACACTAGAGGAATCTGGAAGGAATTAAATATTTCAATTAAAGAAAAAGAAACTTAAACACAATTTACAGTTATAGAATGAAACAAAATATTTTAACATGAATATTTTTGGACCAAGGACCCAGAAGTTCCTTTTAAGAGTGCCTGTCTCTATACATACAGTGTGTGTAAAAGATGTTACAGAAGAGGAGCAGTTTCTACCTGGCAAGATAAAGACTGAGTTGAAAAAGGATGTCTGCAAGAATGATATGGAAGAAGATGGTATACTGGACATACAAAAATGATTGATGTTTTAATAATTAAAAGGGAAATACAAACAAATCAAGAGATTGATCTGAATAATTTTATTACACTTGATTTACAAAAGAGGCTTGTTAAAGTTTTGAAGGATTTTGTGAGAAGGGAGAAAGAAAAAATAAATCAAGTTCTAGGTCTAGGACATTATTTGGAGGGATTAAAAATTGTGAGAAGTAAAAGGAAGGAATATAAAGTTGGTTTATTTGATCAGAGTTAAATTAGATGTATTGTTGTTTCTGGTAACCCTTAATAGACTTCTGCTGATATCAGGAATGAAACAGTGAGGCTTTATGGATTTGTTTAAAGGTAAGAAATAAGATATGGGAAGAAGAGATCATTTGTTGTATTTTAAGAGAAGGTGATAAGTTACTGAAATTGTTTATAGTTGTGAAGAAGATGAGAAATTATACACACACACATGTATTTTTATTTATTTTTTCTTTTCTATTTATTTCTATTTCCCTCTTTTTTCTGCACCCTTTCTGTTATTTTTTTACTTTGTATTAATTTTGATTGTTATAATCTTTAATAAAATTACTGTATAAAAAAGTAGAAATCCTGTCTGAGATTTGGAAAATCTAGTTAAAATAGATCTAGTTGCATCTGATTTCCATATATATTCTTATGTATTTGCACATGTTCTTACTTGCATTTGTCCAAGTGCGTCTGTGGTAAGGCTTTATCAATAGTGGTATTTTCATTTTATAACACTTCTTGGAAAGCTTATCCGGGAGTCAATCACAGAAAATCCTAGGATTTCCCCTTCTGAATATGAGTGAATGTCAGAAATATTTGTCTGAAATATTTGTCTGCTTGTGTGTGTGCACGTGTGTAGGTATGTTTGCCAGAAATTCCATCCCAAACATACGTATGCATTGAAACAATCACTATTTAGAATTAATTTTCAGTATAAGGAGGCTCCCCATTTGTGAAATCGATTGATCCTCACTGCATATACCAACTATTCTCTATCACACACGTCACTTTCATTAAATGCCCATACACGTATTATAGGTACCTTTCTCCCTTCTAGCAGCAAAAATAGCAAAGCAAGAGAGAGAAAGAGAGAGAGAGAGAGAAAATAGAGGCAAAACTGGGCTGAAGGAAAAAGATAGCTGCAATAAAAGCACAAAACTAAATAATCATGCTGTAAAGAAAGAGGAACAAGAACTGATTACATATGCTGTACATATACATACAATATACATATACATAATCTTATAGTCAAAAGTATCTGTGAAGCATGGGACATTAATGATTTTATGTTAGCATTTCATCATTCTGTTCTTAATATCGGTTTATTGTTAACTGGTTCCATTGAGAACTGGCATAGTGGAAAAAGCAGGTTCAGAAAAATCTTGTAAGAAGAAACTATTGGTTTTTTTTTAAGGTTGCTTATCTCAAATAAAGTAGCTTTTGCTAGATGCTGCTCTAATGTGATTTCAAATTCACAAATTGAATTTCCTGCCTGGCATGTAGCCAAGTTGATGTACAACCAAACAACAATGAAAAATTAATTTAAAGCTTTTACATCATAAAATTACAATCAGAGAACATTAAATCATGTTGAAACGATCACAACTGCTACCTTTAAAGTATATAGAAATAGAATGGCTTTAACTTCTTTATGAAGGAATATAATCAAAATGCTCAAAAAGCCCAGTTTCTATTATCCACCTCAATATACAACTGAAACTTTGATACTTAATGTGGATTTTTATTCGATCTAAAGTATTAGGCACTTTAAGTAAAGCTGCTAAACTGGAATAATATGCTTATAGTTAATATTAATTGTAATATGATACTAACACTTTATTAAAAATAAAATATTTTCATTTACCGGTATCTCTTACAGTGATTCAGAAAGCCGAAAACTATGCAAGAAGATGAAGGTTGATCCTGGTCTGAAAGAGAAAGGGATAGAATTACTACACTACAAGTATGTACATGAGTGGGTTAATGGCTATTATGTTGAAATTTCTAGGATGCTCCTTGGCTTTGAGAATGACATTGTTGTACAATACAATCCTATACAGCAGACATGTCAAACACAAGACCCGGGGGCCGGATGTGGCCCACGAAGTGGTTTCATGTGGCCCGCAAAGCCATCCTGGAAACAGTGAGGGAACGACCCCCGCTGCCTTGGCCCTGGCCCAAGCTGGCCAGGAGCCAATGTACAATTTTGTGGTGGCCATCTATGTTGAAACGCATTCAGTCTTAGCTCCACAAGGCCGTTTGGAAACAGCAAGGAACCAGCCTCTGCCGTGTCGGCCCCGGACTCTGAGTGCATGCTGGGGAGGTGTCACCCTTTGTGTGGAATGAAGAAATGGACCATGACTTGGCGCTTGCCCCGGTCCCACCCCCTTCTGCCAGAGACCCTCAGATCTGTCCCACTCCTGCCCAGGCCCCCATAGTGACCCTTAATGTGAACGATGCCCACCCAGTAGGCCACACCCACTCCATCCATGCCCACCCAGTAGGCGCACCTACCCTGGCCACACCCACCCGCCCCCCCAAGGGCAACCGCAGTGCTGATGCGGCCCTCAATGAAATTGAGTTTGACACCCCTGCTATACAGGGTTATATACATTTGTTTGTTTATTTAAGAACATTTATATGGCTACCCAATTCACTCTCAATAACTTTGGGTGGCTTATAAAGTCGAAATCAGAATAGGCTAGTAGCCTGTACCATGTATGAATGATCTTGCTTTTTAACGCAGTAATTACTTAATTGAATATTTGTATTCTAGTTTCTGCTTCCTCCACATTTTGACTGCTAGTGCATTCCATTGTGAAGATTAAAACCCATGCTGGCAAGATGTCCAAGATTGCTTGTAATAATCTGGTAGTCCCTAGTTAAATTCTGATTGAAATTGAGTCAATTTCTCTTAACTGATTCCCGTCAGAGTTCAAAATCCTTGTTTGACTGCCTTGTGCATACTAATATTATTTTAAAATGCTTAATCTAGATTACTGTATATAATAGATACAAATCTGATTTGTGCATTGAATGCTTTATAATTTTTACCATCCTTGTCAGCCCCAGATCTGCTGAAATTATTCCCAAGGTCGCGTTTGACCCCCTGTGTATGTGTATTGTGTATGTCTGTGGGGAACTCAGGTGCAGGAATGGGAGCTTGATTAATCTGTACATTTGCTACAAGTTGGAGTCCTATCAAATACAGGCCATAATTTCCCACTTCAAGTGAGTATGGGAAAAACTTTGTTTCAATGCTCTTTCAGTTAACTTGCCAAGCTAAACTATATATTCATATTTTGTGTACCTCTCCATCCATATTTTAGAAGAATTCTAACTTAAATTTGCTTTGCATTGTTCTTGAAGCTCCAGATGTCCTCTTGAGTAGAGATCATTCCCCTAGCACATAAAAGTGACAGCTGTGGTTCTCATAAGTTACATTTCCTTGAACAAGAACTCCAAGAACTCCAACAACTCAACTCTACTTGAGTCTGATTCAGTCTTCCTTTACAAGAAGTAGGACTCAATGATGGTCACCAGAGCAGAGGCTTACCATTCCTTAAATATTTCCTTACCAAATGTTACTTCTTTATTGTCTAATTAAAGAGGGATGCAGAATATTACCTCACTTCAGATTTCTTGGAGGAAGTTGCAGCCTGGCAATTTTGATATATCTGCTGATCAACTTCAGCAATCTCTCATGCCCATGGACTCACTTCCACGTTGAGGACAAAATGCTCAGCAAAAACAAGAATAAGCAGATGGCCAGGCTTCATTCAGAATTTGGAGCTGATCAGCTACCGGTAGCACAAGACCAATCCTTTCATCTAAAAATTTCTTCTTCTTGTGCCATATCCGTTATTGGACTTTGGCGGTCATGTTGGCGATCCTGTTTTTATCAGCAGCCGCATAAAAATATGCTGCTGAGTTTTGTCCAAACCAGTCCCTTAGATTTTGAAGCCGTGATGTTCTTTTTCTGCCTGGACCTCATTTGCCTTCAATCTTTCCCTGGAGGATTAAATGGGTGTCGCATCACATGTCCAAAATATTCTAATTTTCATTTTTTAATTGTTTTGATGATTTCCCTTGGGTTTCCCAGGCGGCTGATCACCTCCACATTTCTGATCTTGCAAACCCAGCTTATACATAACAGCCACCTGTAAATCCACATTTCAAATGCTTCTAGTCTCTTCAGGTGGCCTTCTGTCAGAGACCAACTCTCTACTCCATAGAACAGGATAGAAAAAATATAACATCTGACAAGCCTGATTTTCAATCTTAGGCTTATTTCAGGTGTCATAAATAGGCAGGATCTCAACATTCTGACTGGCTGTCCTCTCTCTCTTTTCTATAGAGAGATGGTAAGCAGAGTTATAAACAGCTGGCAACATGTGTATGTATATTTATTATTAGAGAGATTTTTGTTACGATAACAAAAGTGTGTTGCACCTTTGGGGAACTGCCTCAATAAAAGTGTTTTACAGATCAATAACATAATCTTTTTATTCCAGTACAAGCAGCAGTAGTAGAGGGTCAAAGAGATTTCTCGAAATTATCTCTTTTTTCAAATCTGGTGTGAAAGAAATAGGGAAAATCATGTCAATGTGATCGTTTTAAAAAGCTGTTATGTTTGAAAAACAGTTCAGAAACTAATACCAACACTTTGAGCTACCTATATGCTCCTTGATTCATTTCAGTAATGTGGTCTCTACCAATGTTTTCTGAATAAGTTGAAAGTATTTTCTCAGTTCATTGATTTCAGAGGACTTGAGCATAATGTCTGCTTTTGTTCTGTGGGGATTAAATTGCCTAAATAGAGCAGTGCACTGTTAATGGAAGTTCCCCTGTGTATCTGTCACTCCCTAAACCTGGTCTATGGTAAATGCTCTCATTAAGGGTTGAGGGAGTGATTGCCCATTAGAGACCTGTTTGTTTCAAAAACTTGTTTTTCATTGTTCTGTTTTGCACAGGCTTGCAAAAATGACAAAAAGTTCATTTAGTCTGGCCAGAATAAAGAGCTGCATGATTTTCTAATGGCGTAGTTAAAAATAATTACTGTTTTTCTTCTTTATAGAGATGGTGCATTTCACACTGAATATAACAGAGCATTTACACTGAAGGTAAATTTACAGTTGTTCCAAACCTCTCGGAAAAGAAAGGCTGTGTTTGGATGTAGAAAAGCTGTTAATATATGCAGCTTTGTTTTTGGATGGGAGAGAGGTGGTGTATTTTGTAAACAGCTGTTTGAGTGATCTAAAGGTCTCAAATCTCCTGTACATATGGATGCCAAACATCCTGTGAATTTATGTGTGATTAACTAGATTGAGGTAATGCTAAATTGCAGCTTCATTGCAATTTGCCAACAAAGGGAGAAGATGGTTATTGTGATTGTTTTTAATGAGAAGATCTCGGCTTTGCTATAAGTCCCCTTTTATGCCAGCCTATATCTAATAGCATGAAACTGAGAGTGATTAGGAAAATACACATCTTTTTATTATTTTTTTCATCTGCTATGAAACAAGATTAAAAGAGAGATGAATTGGCCTTTTTCAAGATCTCATTGGAGACATAGATTAAACTCACTGAGAAGTTGCTTCAGTCTAGAATGGGTGAAGTTTCAAGATCTCATTGGAGACATAGATTAAACTCACTGAGAAGTTGCTTCAGTCTAGAATGGGTGAAGTGGCCTTCCTCCCTAACCATGGTTTTCCTTCTCTTTCCTGCCTGACCCTAATAGGATTTACACAAAGAAAGAACTTCAGAGAAAAATGACCTCTAGAGGACACCAGAAAATTGACTAGATTAAAGAAGCTCCATCTCTGGGGTTTGAGCCATTGTCAGAGGCTGAGGGTTTTGCCTAGTAGGTGACTCCATTGCCAAAATTTGGAGACTTTTGGCTTTTAGTTGTGCTTATGGTTCCCAATTCCAAGCAGGCAAATAGAGAGGATCAAGAAGAAATAGTAACTTAGCAGAGGTTGTCCTCTTTCTCTACAGAGAAAGGTTGAGTGCCTCTGGTGGGGTGACTTCTAAATTTGGACCTAGCACAGAAGTAGCTTTAAGAAATAAAATAATTCACAAAGAAATCTCATGAGGCACATGAATTTCAGTTGGCTCTGCCTCTGCATTTATTTTAAGAGATGTACAAATAGTCTTTGGTTAGCAATCATTCTCGGTTACGACAGTAATAAAAAAGTAACTTTGTGACCAATCCTTGCATTTATTACCTTTGCAGGTCTGTAAAGCAAAGGAAAGCTGAAGTAAGATCGTAAATACGGTCATATTTTCACTTAATGACCGCTTTGCTTAAGGACCGAGTTGCTGGTCCCAATTCTGATCGCTAAATGAGAACTAACTGTATTGAGCTCGAGAACATCTTTAAAGAATTCTGCTATTGGAATCCACTGTTCAGCTCAGTTGAATTTACCTTGTAAAAATGTAACCCCAGATTTTTACCCTAACCTCCAGAACTTCTCCAAATGGCAACTTTAGGCTATGAATTTTTATGAATCCATTTTAGTTAGCATGGTAGCCCAGGCTATCAGCATGGGAAAGGTTCCATGTTTGAATAAGTTAAGCCTCTATGATGTAGCTATCCTTGAAGTTCTGAAAAAATAAAATCTGGGTTGCATCACTAAAGGGTTCACCAGGAAGAAAAAGGAGGTCCTAATACCACTGTATAGGGCTTTAGTCAGACCCCATTTGAAGTATTGTGCCCAGTTTTGGAGACCTCGTTTAAGAAAAGATATTGACAAGATTGAGCAAGTCTAGAGATGGGCAACAAAAATGGTACAAGCTCTGAGAGACAAATCATATCAGGAGAGATTGGAAGAACTGAGTTATATGTATGCAGCCAAACGAAAAGAGATTGAAAGATTGAAACCAATAAATATATTAAGCGTGTGAATAAGGTTCTAGAAAGCAATATTTTCAACACTAAGCAAAAATTAAGAACACAGGGGCATAACTCCAGACAGACAGGAGGGAAGTTCAAAAGTAATGTTAGAAAGTATTACCTCACAGAAAGAGTAGGGGAAATTTGGAACTAACTTCTAGTGGAGGTAGTGGTCAGTTGTCAGTAATGGGGTTTAAATATGCTTAAGATAAACACATGTCCGTCATCTGACAGATTTTTTTTTTAAAAAAATAACTCAAATGGCAGATTTGATGGGCCACTAGGTCTTTTTCTGCCATCAGTTTTCTAAGTTTCTATGAAATGTTCTACCTGTGTTTTAATCTTTCAAAAATTTAAAAGGTAGAGAAGGTGCAGAAAAGAGTATATAGAGCAGTGGTTCTCAACCTGTGGGTCGGGACCCCATTTGGGGTCGAACGACCATTTCACGGGGGTCGCCAAACAAGGCTGTCCGCCATTTTTTCCCCCTTTTCTTTGGCCACGCCCTTGGCACCCGGTGATGTATAAGTGGTTGGGGGTCACCACAACACGGGGAACTGTATTATGGGGTCGTGGCATTAGAAAGGTTGAGAACCACTGATATAGAGGCTACAGAAGCAGCTTTGTGGGGGACAACTGAAGTATTTAGTCTCCTTTATATTGAGCAAATATAAGGTTAACCAAGGGGGAACATTAAAGCAGCTTATAAAATTATGCAAAGTGCACAGAGCAAGTGTTTGCGTTTGCAAACATTTTTGGATTCAGAGCAGACAGAATAAATTACTTCATACACATAAACCTCAGATAGCTTTAAAAGGGGAATTGATTAATTCCTGGAAGGAGAGAGATATCAGCAGGTAATTATAGTAATGGAGTACTATTTCACCATGAGCAGAAAAAAAATCTGAGTGTCTTGGTGCAGCGGTCTCCAACCTTTCTGGCTCTGTGGACCAGCAGCAGTGGCGGCAGGATGGGGGAGGGGATGGTTTCGTGCACGTGCCCGCCGGTTGCACAGAAGGAGCTTTGTGAGCTTGCCCACCGCTTGCATGACCCAGTTCACAATAGGTAATGGATCGGGGGTTGGAGACCCCTCTCTTGGTGGATCACAGGCAGAACATGAGGCAACAGTTGTATGCAGTTGCAGAAAAGTCAGTGCTACCTAGACTGCATGTACAAAGGAATAGCCTCAGGATCAAGAAAAGCCACTGTTCTACAGTGCTGTATTCTTTACTTATCATACCATAACTAGAATACTGCATCCCATTTGGGGTATTGCGTTTTAGAAAGGAGACTGATAAACTGGAGCATATCTGAAGGAAACTGAGCTAGATTAGAATGGGTCTGGAAGAAAAAACTTGTCAAGAATATTTAGAAATGTGGTATTTTCTTAATCTGCAGAAGTAAAGACTATGGGGAGGCATAATAGCTACCTTCAAATATCTGAAGGACAAGCAAACAGAGCAGAGTAGTTCCAAAAACAATGGGACAAAAAAAAATTATAACAAAGTAGTTTTTAATTGACATCAGGAGAGGTTTCCTAAGAGTAAGAGGTGTAGAATAATGAAACAGATTTGCATGGAATGGCTCAAATCTCTGTGGGTTCTATTTTATTCTCTCAAGCAAGAACTAAAGCTGTTATCCTTTGAACTTTTTAACTGTTTTAAATAATTATGATACTCCAATGCATTAATTTTTTTAGCTCTCTGATTGTGTCACTGAATAAGTTTAGTAAAAAAAATGACGTATGGATATAAAAACATAACAAGTGTATGGTTTTTCAGCGTAGTTTTTTTTGTGTATATGAAAACAGTAGTAATTCACAATATGGTCAGCAGATTCGGTTATATTTTGGGGGATTTACGTTACATATTCTTACGTGCTTATTTTGAAGTGCCTTCCTATTAATATTCTTGCCACATCATTTTCTTTCTTATACTTTATTTAGGTATTTATTTATTTATAAAATTTAGTAACCGCCCATCTTAGCTTACTCTGGGCGGCTTACACTTATACAAAATAAAAACTGAACAAAGATAAAAAGCATTAATAAAATACTACACACAGCCAAATACAGCAGCCCAGTTAAAAGATGGAGAGGGAAAGACCCAGGATGGGAGGGAGGTGGGATTTGTTGTTAATTGATCAACCCCTCCATTGTGAGGCTCCCAGGTCTTTGGGCTCTTATGGAAAATTGGAAGGATTGGAGTCAACCTCACTCTGGGGGCAAAACGTTCCAGAGAGCAGGTGCAATGGGAGAGAAGGCCCTTCTCCTGGATCCCGCCAGCTGGACTGCCAGCAAGAGTGACATAGGCCCATCCCAGTGATTCCTGTAGGGAGAAGAGAATAAATAGTTTTCAGAAAGAGATGCTCATTTAGACCAGGCAGCAATTCTAAACTTCCTGTCTGGCAGTAGACCTGCTTGCTGAGTGATCTTCTGCTTCTATCAAGGTAGGCTGTAATGCTAAGTGAAAATGACCTTGGGAGACAGGAGGAAGAGCCAGTTTCTTCCTGCTGCTTTCTGAAGACTTTCCAAAGTATCACAAGTACGATATCAACCTTGCCAGACAGATCTGACATAAAACCTGACCAAATAAGCCAGTGTTTCCCAAACGTGACAATTTTAAGGCATGTGGACTTCAACTCCCAGAATTCCACAGCCAGCGTTGCTTAAAATTGTCAAGTTTGGGAAACACTGAAATAAGCCAATTCTACTTTATTGTAAAGTTATATTGGTAGAATCTTGCAAGTTTGAAAGTACAATTCTCCTCCATCTCCTTTACAGCCCAAGAACTTAAGGATCGTCCCTCTTGAGCTTTTTGTTCTGCCTGCTATACAGCTGCGGGCTAAGCTCTCTTTTATCTGACTGCTCCCTAGGCAGCATCTCAAGCCCACCTCCAAAGAGGCAGGCCATTCCCACATACCATTACAAATGATACATACAGTTTGGAGAATGTAGATATAGCCTTCTTTTAGGGCTGTGCAAAGCCTTGGAAGCTTTCTGAAGGCTTTCTGAAGCATTGCAAGAACGACATATGCTATTCAGAGAAAACTACAAGCAGCCTTAAAAAGAGAGCCTGGTGCAGCCAGCAGCTGCCTTGCATAGGGCCAGCCAATGTGTGCTTTCTCAGCAGTTGAAGTGCCCCTGTGGTTGTAAGTGGGGTGGGCTGGGAAGCACATGAATTTTGATCATGTGACCTCGGGGACTGAGCTTAAATACTATTCATTCAGCGTAACCGTAACTTTGAATGGAAGCTGAATGCTGAATGTTCATTCATTAAGCAAGAATTACCTATATTCTAAAACAGAACGCATGCTAAAGCTAAACCATGCAATTCTAGAGGAGAAATATCCAACCCAGCAGTAATCAAAAAGAACTTACTTTTGTAAAGAGAAGATAATTATTTTCTTACCAAACACTTACTAGCTAGACTAAAGCCAGGTAGAGACTAGTTAGTGCTTAGATATAGCCTTCTCCTCAACTAATACAGATATCATGCAGGTCCAGAACAAAGTCCAAAAATGTTGCTGACAGATCTTAAAAAAAAAAAAGCAATCCAAAACGTCTATCGATGGAACTGATGGTAGCTGTTACAGTAGCGTTTTGCCTAAATCAAGATGGTGAAAAAATCCAGCTGAAAAAAAATACGGGGGCTCTTTATCTGGCACTTGAAACAAGCTTCCAACATTTGTTCTGCTATAAGTGGTGTGCAGGATGTTTCTAATGATTATTCAACAGAAATAAGAATGAACCTTCCTAAAATAATTATCTAGACTCTATAAGAGTGACGGCGAACCTTTTAGTGCCCAAACTGCAAACCAAAACCCACTTATGCATTGTCGGGTGCCGGGTGGATGTGGCCTATTGGGTGGGTGTGGCCCATTGGGTAGGTGTGGCTGCAGTGGTAACAGTAGACTGGGTGGGATTAAAAAGTTCAATCCCGACTTTGCCAGATCTTTTTTTTTCCTGCAAGTAGTTGAAATTGACTGTGGATTGAACCTTTTTTTTTTTTTTGCACATGGCGGCAGAGGCCTAAAGCGAAAAGATTTTATAAAACCCAGCTGAAGGCCTAGGACTGGGGCGGCGGCACGCGTGCCCACAGAGAGGGCTCTGAATGCCACCTCTGGCACCCGTGCCATAGGTTCGCCACCACTGCTCTATAACAACTGTTAAATCGTGTCAGTGACCGCATCTGCAAGATTATGTGACAGTTATGCCTACCAGGAGGCATTCCTTTTTATATCTCACCCATGGTGAAATTTGGCTGTAGACGAATTCTTTGAACCTTAAAGCTGTCTCATCCTGCTAATGCTAAGCAACCAGTATCTGAGATATATTGTTAACTTTTGAATTTAAGATTTTATTCACAAAGAGAAAGAGATTCTGCAGATTAAGTCAAGCTTATTCAATTTACATAATATTCTAGTCGAAAAATTCGTTTGATTTTGAACAACAAAAAAAGAGGTTTAATCTTGTCCTGCATGATGCAGCTGAGCAGTATGCTAAAGTTCCTCTCTTTTTTATTCTGTACATGTGGATAAAAACAAAAATAGCTCAGCAGTCACCTTTTCTGATTTCAATGCATTCTGTTTTTCTTATAACCTTTTTACGTCAGCTCTCTGCAACCTGCTGTTCTTTGAGATTACTGGAATTCTGAACATTGCAGTCCACTTATATCTGGACATTAGGGAAAGCTATTCAGGTTCTACTTCATAATTAAATTTTGAAGACTTTAAAAATTAGGCTCCAGAATAAATATTGTCTAAGTTATTGATAAAAGATATGAAAACTCACATTAGAATCTTCAGTTGTATTTGTTATTAACAATTTTAAAGCAACAATTCCCTGCCTTAAGGCTCACAATTTGTTTATTTATCAATAACAGAGGGACAAAAACAATTATTTCAATAACTCAACAGAGATTGCTTTAAAAATGTAATTTGTTTTATATGACTTAGTCTAGGATCAAACCTTTATTTTACTTGAAATCGCTCTCCTCTCTCTGAAGAGAATCCTCTCCAGTTCATCCTGCTGTTTGTGCTCTTGCCTTTAATTTGCGTGTGCTGTTTTTAAACTGTTAATAGATTCAACACTTCATTTTGTGTCAAATCAGCAAGAACAAACAAAGTTTTCCACATATGCTCTTTTGTATTTTAAACATGTTTTCTTTCTCCGGCTGCAGCCCAGGGTGGCTTTTTATACTCATGTAAGATTATGCCTAAGAGGAGTGGAGATTCAAAGTTTCCTCTCAAACATTCAGCAGTTTCCTCTGAATGGATGCATACGTTTTCTTCTAGGTTTTTGAAAATGATTTCTTAAGCAGCGTTCCCTTTTCTTAAATTACCCAAAAGAGATCTAGAAGTTGTGATAAATCTAGATTACTAGATTGCAGATGCAAGGTGAAAGAAATGTTACCTTTACCTCATTAAACTCAGTAAGATAGGTACTCAATGCTTTGACTCCCATTAGCAAGGTCAGAGCTGGGAGGAACTCACCCACAATCACAGTTATATGAATCTTTGTTGAGACTTTATTGTTTTCTACACATAAAAACTAGCCCATTTTATATTGGCAATGTTTTTGCTGAAACAGAGTGCATGCTAATGAAGTTCAGTGGCCCAGTTATCAACAACAGATCATGGGGCCTATAAGTATGGTTACTTTATGGAAAAAAACATATGTAGTCTGAGCTTCTTTTCATACTTGAGGAAACACTGTTGAAATGGATATGATTGTGAAAGTAAATATCCATGTGCAGACTTGCTAATAAAGGAAAGAAATCACAAAATCTAAATGTTTTAAATAGTTGTCCCATCCGAATCATATCTCTTAGTCAGATCGGAAAGAAATTGTACAGCATTTTTTTTTCTTAATTCCTCAGCTTTTAGCTTGCCTTATAAACCTTGGATTGTAGAAACTTCCTTGGCTTTAGATCTCCCATTGTTTTTTAAAACGAGTTTAAGTATCAGAGAATAGTAAACTGGGAAAATAGCAAAATGCTGCCTCTTCTGCTGTAACTCCAGGAATGAAGTATTTTTCAGTTCTGTTTATATTGAATACTGTACAGGGAATTTTGCAACATGCTAGGTATCCAATTATTTTTATATTAAAAGAGAATTTATTTAAAATAATCAAGAAGTTTGGAGTCCCAAGAAAAAGGTTTGTGGCCTCTATGTTAAAGATCCCATATCTAGCACATGGATTTGGTATGCAGGAATTTCTGAAGCTAAATAATGCAGCCAGTTTCTTTAACACTTGAAAGATTAGTTCCTCCTGTCCCTCAGGACTGCCCCGAGGAAAATTTATACTGATAAAGCTGCGGATAAGCAGAGAAAGCCAAAGGGTGTGTGCAGTGCATCTAAATAACTGGATGTGACTCCCTGCATTCACATGAATGATACTCAGAACAGTTTTTGTTTGCAAGAGAAGGAAGGGAAGGAGGGAAGGAAGGAAGGAAGGAAGGAAGGAAGGAAGGAAGGAAGGAAGGAAGGAAGGAAGGAAGGAAGGAAGGCAGGCAGGCAGGCATTGTAATGTGTCATACTTTTTCAATGCAAAGAAATTGCTTGTATACATTGGATTGAAACAGCACCATGCCTTCCTGCCCCACACTGTTGTGGGGGACTGAGTAACATTTGGAATGTTACACATATATTGTAGACAAGCATACAGAATGGCGTGATTAGTCACAAAACATGCATTTCCACAAAAGCAGACCAGTGAATATCAGCATATACAGGAAAACTTTCCACCTACCATATATCTCAGTCATCCTTTGCTAGAAAATTAAAATGGGCAACATAGATTACACACACCATCCGAAGAATAGGCACGTTGGTCATAAAATACAGATAAATCAAACATCACACTCTTAAGTTCAAGACAAAAATACAGACCAAAAATATAATGCACTAAAAAGCAGCCAAACCACATCTTATTTTGAAGCAAAATATAACCTTCCTATTGTACTACTTTCTACAATTGCTAATTTCCATTTGTCTGTTTTCATGATTTTAGGGTCCACTGAAGAGATACACAGAGAATACTTGGCTGTGGCATCTATGTTTGTTTTTAGAAAAAAAAATTGTGATTACCTTATGTCCTAGAGATACTCTTATTAATAGCCCTATCATATAGTGTTGTGGGGAGAAAAGGAGGAGAGACAGTGCTCTTTATATCAGTCTGAGTTCCTAAATGAAGTCTAATAAATAAATGATGGAGCATTTAATTTAAAAAAATAGACACACAGCTATATAGTATATTGAGAAAGATGTATCTGCTAAGTCTGCAGTATAACTTGTACACTGATCTTGTGATATAGGTGAGATTGAAATCCTACTTAATGTTCAGTTTATAAGAAATACTCTGGTGCCATTTTAGCACATTGATAGTTTGTAACTTTTTAGTAATCAGATATTTCTGTTGTACAACATTTGGTTTTTATCTTAGTTTTCTACCATAGAATTATATATGTTCACTTTCTTTGTCCTTTTCCTCAGAATAGTCTCACAAGGTAGAATTGGTGATGCCTATAGTGACTTAGTAGCTTTTCTATTTTTGTACTGTTTTTATTGTAAACTGCTCAGAGTCACATAGATGAGATGGGTGGTATATAAATGTGATATGAGATAGACAGACAGACAGACAGATGTTCAGCATGATCTTTTCCCAATTCTAATCTATTCTTCTAAAAATTCTACTGAAAATTTGTCATGTTTGGGTTCAGTACTCTGAATCTGTTTTTAAAAACAAACATATCGGGACAAAATTCCTTAAAACTCTTGGTAGTAAAAGCAGACCAAATATTTCTGTTTCTAGTCTCTGAAAGACCAAGACAGCATTTGACAGGTCTACTGTAGTTGTGATTAAAGGGCTGTGTCTTCCTTTCTAGTCACTGGTTGCCTTTCTAAAGGATCCTGAAGGAGCTCCATTGTGGGAGGAAGATCCTGAAGCCAAAGATGTTGTTCATATTGACAGTGAAAAGGTAAGCTCCCTTGAATTGTAATTAACATTTTAAAGAAACATATAAATAAATATCAGGAATGGAAATTTTTATTCTGGCATATTTAGAGAGCTAGTTTAGCAAAATGAAAGCACTGCAAGCTAAAATAGATTGAGAATATTTGATCAGTAGAATGGGAATGGAGACCCTGTGTAAGGACCTGCCTCACTTAGATCTCCCAAGAAAGCAGAACTCTTGAAACAGGCATTGTTTCAAAAGGAACTTTTATTGAGAGTTAATGATAGCAGGAGAGCAAAGCAAGGTCTGAAGAATTTGCACTCAAAAGGTTACATCATAATACCCATTTACAACTCCTCCCACTATCTGGTTGAAATTCAGCCAATCCATAGGTGCCAGGTTGTTTTGAGAAGCTGGAGATAAGGCAGATGTTTTCAGTTCACATTCCTTTCTCACGAAGAGAGGATGTTTCAAAGAGGACAGAGCAGAGCTAGGCAAATACATTCCCCAAGCAAACAGGCCCTCTCCCACCAGAATGGCAGACCCTGAAAATGAATACATAGGCAAAGCAATAATATGCAGGCAAATACATTGGAGGGGTCTGACACCCTGATTGGGCACCATCTCATGGTAGCTATGGATTTATTTCAGAATCGACTAAGATAATAGCATGAACCTTACTCCAAAACATACTTCATCTTGAGCTGCCACTATGAGTGACTAAATTTATGTTGACTTCTTTGACTGAAGGGTCCTTGAAAACTGCAGCTTCTAATTGTCTTGGTATAAAATGCACTAATGCCTTCAGAATGGGATTATGGAGCTTAATAGCTTTCTAGCTAATAATATTGCCTCGACAAAGCCTAGCCAAATAATTGGTAGGTTCTGACTGAGATGAAAGGAAACGTTTGTAGTAAGTATGAAAATGTGCAGAATTACGTGCAGAATGTTTCACAGTCAACATTGGGCATTTCTAGATAGGGTTGGGAGAGACAAACATACATCTGAAACCTTAGAAATCTGTTGACATTCAGCGAAGGCAATCAACTAACAATCTGCCAGTACAAAACAGTTTCCTATGTTCATACAAAGTATTGCACTGTTACACAGACACTCAACCTCTTTCTCCTAGAAAAAATGGATCAAACTGTTAACTGATTGGGAACCCAGGTATACTTTGAATGTTTTTATATAGATTGTAAAAAAATGACTTGCTGTAGATGCTTGAAATAAGTCATGTCATGGAGCAAAACTAATTAAGCAATGTAACCCATTCGCCCAGATAGTCCGCAAAAGTTGACTATGTGTCTCAGTTGCTCTTAAATAACAATGCACTAATATATTCTGTGTTTGGTTCTCTTGGTGCTTTAATTGTATTGTTTTCAAAGCTCTAATATAAACCACAGCCAACATATAGAAGTATATGTTGCTTCTAGGACTAGTGGACACTTAAGGGTCATTAGAAAGTTCTTTGACTTTAGAGGAAACAGTTTTTGGTATTTAATATGGACAAATTTGGCAAGGGCATTGAATATTTTTAGATGAACTCAAGCAATCCTATTTTTGTTCTATGCTCCGTTATTGTGAAACCTAACATTGCTGTACTTGCTGCTGCTTCTCTAGTGTCTATTATTCTTTCCATTCTAATCAATTTTAAATTTTGATTGATTACTCTCTTGCTAGTATTCATAGTCATTTCAGTTTCTTAGTTTTCATTCCAGTATTAACAACAGTTACTTTGACATTCACATTTGTCAGAAGATTAATTTTTAATGTACACCTTTCTGTTCTCAGTTGCAGGTTCTCTAGGGCTTATTTTCAATTTAAAATGTTGCCATTCAACATGGTAGCTGTAAAAAAACTATTCTGGTGTCTTCCTATTACCTTGGATTGGTTTCTGGCTAAAGGAAACAAGTTGTTTTTTCTGTTCAATTGCATTCTCAAAAAGAATTTGACAAACATCCTGAATACACAATCCTCATCCAGAGATTCTTGATCTTATTTTAAAATAATGTAGTCTGCTGTATGGCAGCCCTTGAATAATAAATTTTATGGTCTGTATAATATCAACACTTTTATCTTAGCATAGTTTCTGTGGCTTCTATATTTTTCCTTCTTGTGTCCATGGGTAGGACTAGTCACTAGAACTTTCTGCTTTCAGCATTAAACAAATCATGATTCTTGAATGTGTTTGAATTTTGAACTGTATGATAATTCAATAATGGTAGCAAAAATGAGCCAACATTAAATAGGTCTTCACCTGCTGTATGTCTGTACACATTATTTGCTAAATTATAATGTCACAGAAAAACAGATTAGTTTACAGTCAGAAGTATTTTTTTTTCTATGTTAGGTTTTTGTGCCATTAAGGATCCACTGCATAGCAGCTTCCAAATTATTGTATTTTATTTATATAGGGCATGATGGTTTCCCATTATGAATTGTACATTAGCAATTTAAATTATTAGTTGTGTTTTTTGTTGAACAATAAGATGAAAAGCAAGAGAAAGTAGAAGCAGTATTTATTTCAATAAAATTATAGTCCTATAAAGTCTTCTCTATATAGCTGAGAAAGCAAAGAACCAAAACAAAATCACAGAGGGAAGAAATTTAATCCTAAAATATGCTAGAAAGTTGTCAATTTACAGGTAATCCTCAGTTAACCCTACACTTAATTGGAACTGGCAATTCCATTGCTAAGTGAAACAGTCATTAAGCAAAATTTATGACCACACCAACTTACAACAGCAGTTCCAGCAATCTTGGTTGCAGTTTTAAGCAAATTATTGTGGTTGTCAAGCAAGACACCATGTGATCACAATTTGCAACCTTCCACTGGTTTCCCCATTACTTTGCTCGTGGGAAGCTGATTGGGAAACTTGCAAAGGGTGATCCCATGATCATGGGATGCTGTGACCATTGTAAATGCATGAGTGTTGCCAAACACTCAAATCACACTCATATGACGCAGAGATGCAGCAGTATTCATAAGTGTGAGAACCAGTCATAAGTCCCTTTTTTCAGTGCTGTTGTAACTTTGAACAGCTGCTAAACAAATTATTCTTAAGTGAATAACAAATAAATTTTACAATAAAAAAATCTTACAATTAGGAGGAAGCACAATTAATAAAATTTGAAGAATATTGCAAAAGACAAATATTCAAATAATAAATGCAACTAATGGGCCTTATCAAAGCTTCTAATCCAAGAAGTATGGTATTGGTCTAATGACAAGACCTAAGGGCTTTAATTAAATTAAGTCTCAGTTGTGGAAGTGCTACCTAGATAGCCAATTTAAAGACTGAATTATTTTTAATTTTATCACAGCTGGTTGTTTGATATATCATGGTTTTAAATTTCATCATTGTGTTTTTAAGAGCTAATTCTAAAAGAGAGTTTATCAATCATTTAAGTGTCTTAAATACAAGTGCAAAGCCAACTCTTTAATATGTTTTGGATTTATTCATCAATAAAACATTAGGATTTGTTGGTGCTATATGGGCTATACATCTGTATGAGTGAGATCAAGAGCATACAGATGTTGGAAATAGCATCATCCTGTCTTGAGGCATGGCCTACACCTTGTGCACATGAATTAAGATGTCTCATAATGTGTATAAGAGGCAGAGCTGCACTGCAATCAACATCAGATCCTATTGATGTGTCTGGCTGGGAGAGAGTTAAACTATAAGTTTCAATTGCTGACAATATAATCCTTAGATACAAATGGTTGACTGAGTTTTGTAACTATGTTCATAAGCCTTACATGCTTGCTTGGAAATGGCCAATGCAGTCTGTCTTTACATTTCTAGACTGCTAAATTGGCATAGTAATGCCTAATTCAAATCCACAACTTTTCAATACCAATATAAAAATCTGTACAGGTAGCACTAGCACATTGAGATCATACTGAAATAGTAATAAGCTTAGTTGATTTATCCAGTTAGTCTGATTATATGGAGACCTCAAGGATGGTCTTAGGGCACTCTTAGTAATAGTACTTTGAAAGTAAACACCAAAGGTGGTCATAATGAAGTTTCTAATATTGGAATTGATTGCACATTTTGGTTGTACTTTTAAATGTGCAATTTTAAGTGTGAGAAGCTTCAGTAAGAAGTGTTTGAGCCCTAGTTGATAACAAACCATCCATTTGTTTGTAGCTGTTTAATTGAGGATTTAATCAGATCACAAATTATTTGGCAGTACTATAAGATGGCTCCAATAGTTGTTGGAATTTTAGCTAAAATATGTGGAGTAAATACTCTTAAATCTCATCTTTTTTATTTTCTCTTTTGGTTTTAAGGAACTGAAAAGACTTCTGAAGAAAGAAGATAAACCTGTTCTGCTGATGTTCTATGCCCCTTGTGAGTAATACAGTATTTTTAAAAATTTGGTAGCCCCCTTACGGATATTTGTGTACCTCTGTTAAATTATTCCATTTGTTCATAGAGAACTGACAACACACATTCACTATCTGCTCATTATTCTGCATCTGATGTTCTTCATTCTTCAGTTTTTATTCCAGACTTCACCACAAACATAGCAGTGTAGCATAAAAATATTTCAAATGATGCTCTTTTACTCTTTTTCTCTGCTAAAATTATGCAAAAAAATGAATACTCAGGTTCAGGTGGACCTTGCAAATTTATTTCAAGTTTTCAATGTGTACAGACTGTTCTTAGATATACTAAACTTTCTTGGAATACCCATTTGCTCCTGCTGTAATTTAAGGATCTGCAGTTATGTTGGCCTGCGATTATTCTTAAAATGGCTTGGCCATGTCAAGAAAATAATATCCTGTCCCAACCAGCAATCATTTTAAAAAAGGAACCAACAAAAATAAATACTGTGATACCTTGGAGAGCTCCCTGCAACAGCAGTAACTATTCAATAGATTTTTTTTCCTAATCTCTGCCATTCTCAAGTTTGAAGTAATGCCTGCCACACCCCTGTTCCTCAGTAAAAATACCAGAAAATTGCTCCTGCAAATTTATTGGGTAATAGCCAACCTAAGCTGATCTCATGTAATCTAATGCCTACGTGAATTAGAGACCATCTGGAAATTTCAGAGTTTTTGGCTAAATTAGGAAGCTGGAAAAATATATATATATATAAACCAGCGGTGAGCTACAGCTGTAAGGCTGACAAAAAATACTGCATGGATGCTGTCACCAGAAGACAAACTCAATTGGTGGGCATATTTGTCTTTTTAATTTAGGTACATTTGTGCCTGTTGGCGTTTTGAATAACCTGCTTTACTATTGTTGGCCATATGGACATCTTTTTCTTCTGTTAGCTGATAGCCTCTATGAGGAATAAAGGCTTTTCATTGTGAGTGATTAGGATCTAGGACTGCAGGCATATCAAAAACATATCAAAGAATTCATTTCCTTAACTCTGATCCTAATGACATCAAACCTGTCTTTGTTGTAATATCTCATGGTGTAACAAGGGGCCAAAACCATCAATTAAGCTTTTATCAGGAGAAAAAAGAAACTTATGAATCTTCATTTCCAGTTATAATCAAGATGAATAAATGGAAACCAAAATAATCTCCAATTTTCTGTTTGACATTGATCTGAAAGTTAAAGCCTAAGCGTCATCTTCCCTAGGAAAATGATTGAACATATGTGTTTCATGGTTCTACCAGCCCCCCCTTTTTTTTTAGAAAAATTGGGAGTTTCTTTCATAATGTTCTTTAACCAAAGTAACTCACATTCTTGAATTATAGGTAATCAGAGAAATGAATTCTTTCTACATTTCCCTTTTCAAAAGTGATACAGTATTGACAGGAAACCTGTGGCTTCAAAATGTATTGAAATAATAATCTCACTTGAGTTTCTTTTGTAGCCATACATGAAATTGGCAAAGTCACAAAAAATAATAATAGTGTTTTCCCTGACTCCATTGGTGCTACCTAACACACACTGTGAAATAACTACATGCCCTTAAGAACACATTTCTCCAGATTTCTGACTCAAATCTTGTATAGATCTATTGTGTGTTTAGGGAACATATCAAATTTACATCAAATTTCTTAACAAGGTCAGCCCCACTTCTGGGCTGAGAATGAGAAGAGTTGTACTCTGCACATCTGGAAGATATCAGCTTGGCAAAAGCTGCTTTAAATTTCAGTAATGAAAAACATTGAGATCTCTGTGTTTTATCAGTGCATGCCATTTATATTCTGCTAGCAAGGGATGAACTACCACATGTTACTGAATAGGAGTAATTTTGTTAAGTTCCAGAAATGAATTTGTAACAAAGGAAAAAAAAAGAAGTATAGAATCAGATTGCAAGAAATCTGAAAGTGAGTGCATAACTGTATTAAATATATATGTGGTGTTCCTCAGCAAAAATATTTTGCATTGTTATGAAGATGCTACCTAATATATTTACATTGCTCCTTAACAAGCCATTTACCTGCAAGGGTTGATTTTACCTTGTCAGGGCTGAATACAGTGGCATTCTAGCCATTTACCAAGAGAGCCAAGAACCAGCAGAATGAAAATCAATTCATGCTTATTGGCTATATATATGGGGAATCACGGCAGATATATGTGGAATGGTTGTTTTGAAATGCCATGTAAAAAGGGAAAAACCTACAATTTTTCTTTAAGGCGATGAGCTCTTAAATAATCTTTGCTGTATACTGTTTATTTCTAGGACATAGCATATTTGTCTTTCACGCATATTTACTCTTCAGTACTGTTCTTGAAACTTCTGCAGGCTCTTTGTAAATTTTAGATTTATCTCAGAAAAGCCTGGCTGTTTTCTGCTTCACAGCATGTGTTGCAATTGACCACTGTTTTTATGTTGGTTGAAGTTATAATGTTTGCTTTAGTCTTATAAATAATTCCTTCAGGCTATGGTATTGAAAAGTGTTCTTTTTTACTCACTAGCAAATAACTTATTTTCTACTATGAATTACTTTCTTACAAAGTATAACTGAGTCATTCAGTTTGGGCATTTCCTTAAGCAGGTTTCCCCAGCATGGTTTTATAACTCGTTTCTATGTTGTTCTTTTGGATATGATCAAAGCTTACATTCTTTTAGGGAAGAAAAATCTCTCCTCCCAAGTATGTTTTTAGATTCTGGTGTTTCTGATTCTGCAATGATGTTAAATGGAATACTGCATCCAGTTCTGGTCACCATAATACAAAATAGATGCTGAGATCTTAGAGAGAGTTCAGAGAAGAACAACAGATAAGAAATCTGGAGGCTAAATCATAAGATGAACGATTGAGGAAACAGGGTATGTCTAGTCTAACTAAGAGAAGAATTAGAAGTGATATGATGGCAATCTTTCAGTACTTCTGTCACAGAGAAGAAGGACTTGACCTATTCTCCAAAACACCTGAGGGCAGGACAAGAAGTAACTGGTAGAAGGTCATTAAAGAGAGATTCAAGCTAGAAAAAATTCCTGACAGTGAGAATGATTAGTGGAACTATTTACCTCCAGAAGTTGTGGGTGCTCCATCATTGGAGGTTTTAAAGAAAAGATTGGACAGCCTTTGTCCAGAATGGTATAGGGTCTCCTGCTTGAGCAGGAGGTTGGACTAGAAAATCTGCAAGGTCCCTTCCAATCTTATTATTCTATGTTCTAAGTGAAGTAGATCTCCAAGAAACAGATGCTTCTGTGGGCAAGATGGGGAGGTGGATTTTACTTTCTCCCCTTGCAGCTAATCCAATACTGGAATCATAGTACTAAGAAACAAGACTGGAAGTGATGCCAGGTGCTGGGGAAAAAAGATGGACGAAAATGATCTCTCTCCTTTTTGCCTGCATTAGCATCCAGCTTGTAGTATAAAAGTTTCGCTAAGTTGACTTCTTCATACTAAATAATTTTTTTCACTCAAAAAATAGGAAATCTGGATTGGATCCAATAGGAAATCTATTAAACCCAATGAAGTGATTGTTTTACATGAAATGCTGGTGAAATTCTTCTGGCTTTATTTATTTAACATGAGCCAATTTAGATCTTAATCGCCAATCTTCATCTCCAAAAGTTGAATTTCATTCACCCAACATTAAAAAATGGAACACTTAGTGTGATACACCTAGATTTTATGAGTATTGTCTTCTCCTTCAAGCAACCTAATTATACATATAACTAGCCAGTTTCTAGCAAGCGCTGCCAGATGACTTGACTTTTTCCTCTCTTTTAATGAAAAATCTGTCTTCAGACTCTGCTATCAAATGCTTTTAGATACTAATGGAGGATCTTCTTTGAAGGTTACTGCTCCTTAGTAATCAAAGTAACACTGGGTCTGCAATACTGGTTTTTGCTTAGTACGATGAAAAATGCTTCAGATAAATTCCTTTTTAATCAAATGAGTAGACTCTACGTTGCTTATGCATGGAGTCTGCAGATTGCAATAGGAACAAGAGGATATGTGTGCGTGCAAAGCCACAAATATATACAGAGAAAGGAAATTGCAATTGTACAGCAAACATTAACAAGATGAATAGACTGGAGCAAACAGATCAATAGTGTATTAAAAATAACATAAATATGGCTAATAGAAATAATGGATCTGAAAATAAAATTCTATGCATCCATAACTCCAACTACCTAATTGATTTTGAGCTAGAGGGTTTCTTTTTTTAAAAAAAGGTCTTTATATATTGCTGTTAGTCCAGAAATTCTGCTTTTATGAACCAATTCTAAAACACTGGGTACATGAAATTTACTGTGTTTTTATATCAGTGGATACAGATGAAATAAACAGACTCTCTGATCTGACTTTCCTGCCTCAGTAGTTCCTCCTCCAGTATATAAAACTATCATAGCAGATTGAGAATCCTCTCCCATAGCTAGGATTTTCTGACCTGGGCTAGTATGAAAATACCCATATCAGCATTGGACAGTTTCCAGGCTAAACATCTTAAAACTATTATCAGTAGAAGGTAGATCCCGTGCCAGAGCCTTGTCTAGTTTGCTTGTCTAAATGACTTTAACCTTATCTTATATTTAAAGTTATATCTGGGAGGAAGTCTGACTTTTGCTTTCTAAAGGTTACAGTCTTCTCTGGGACTGACTTTATTGCAACTTCAAATATTCACTTAGTAAACTATTCATAAGACATTTCTGTAGCTGTAGAACCTGTCCAAAACTCCTCTAATCTTTTAATTCCTCACTGGAAGGAAAATGAGAATACTACAAGGGATTTCTATAAACATATTTTTAAAAATACAATTAAAATTGATCATGAATATATTTTATAGATGGCACTATATTCCAGTAAATTACTCTGTATAAATCTCCAGCTTTCTAGAGCTAATGTTGGCAGAATTGATCTCAGATTGCCCTATTTTTGGTGACAACCCCAACTAGTCAAATCAAAAGGTTTAACTTTCTTAAAGAAAATGGGAAGATAACCCAACAGTTTTTCTCACAAGTAGTCCTGCTGTTGGTTTATTGATCATTATTCCTATACAATGATGCAACAGTGTCATTGAATCAGCTCCTGTTTCTAGCTGCTAAATTTACTATTGTTATATTCTAAGAAGCTAATTGAAACTGTGCTAGTAATTAAAATTTTGGAAATCGCCCCGGCTGAAAAACCAGTGCAATAGTTAAAAGCTTTGAAAATTGTTACAATTAAGGATAAATGTATTCAAATATGGCCACCAATTACTAGCTGTCTTTGCAATATTTTTCTTGTACTGGTTACTTTCAACTGTGCAAATGTTATTTTGGGTAGAAATACTGAGCATGGGTGGTGTTTGTATTTATTTCTCTGTAAGATCACATGTGTGCATTAGATCTGTGCAAGACCTTGGATTCCTTTCTAAAAAGTTTCTTCAAAATGTCCAGGATACAAACTAAACATTTGTTTGCAACTCTTTAAAGTTACTGTAGCAGGTGAAGAGGCCTGTCATGCAAGCCCCAGAAAAGATACAGCGACTTTAAAAAGTTGCAGATAGGTGCTACATTAATACCCCCATGCACTCTAAATTGATTTTTTTCTAAAAACCGTTTCATTCAGTATATTGCGTAGCATTGGTGCACGTAGATTCATTCCAAAGTTTCTATTCCATTTTTTCACTTCACATTTGGAATTAATCTAAGAAAGGTAATATTATGAAATAGGTTTTTGATTGCTGAACACTTGAGTATATAGAGGTCAAGAGAAATGCTTAACTCAGGAATAATTTTGGCAAGTCAGGAATACGTTTATGCATTTTAAAACATATGAACACAGAAAGTATAAAAGCCAGTGTGGTGTACTAGTTTAGGTGCAAGACTAGGAGCAGAGAGAAATAGGTTCTAGATCCCCCATTGAACTGGGAAGTTAAAAACATCTATCCATGTGCACTAGACTGGCGTTGTAGAGTATGATTATGCTGACCATATTTTCACTGAAAAAAATAAAGGATAAACCTGAAAAAGGGACAAATCTGAAAATGTTCATAATAATAAAATAATTTTTAAACATGATATGACATGTAACTTTGGTTTACAAAGGAAAATAAAGTGATCAAGGAATCAAAAATTAAGAGAAACTTCACAAAAACTTTTACAATATATATATAATATCAAATAATATATGGACATTTATTAAAAAAAACAATTTGATTTCCATAATTTTAACACAAAGTACTATTTGTATCAATAAAATTTAAATTCCCAAAATAAAGGACAAAAGCAGGTTTATGAAAAGTAAATAAAACTAAAGGGCATCTTTGTGAAAGGTTTAATAAAGGGCATAGGGTCACTATAATTATGATCCATAACCGTTAATGAAAAATCCTTCATTCTGCAATCACGTACATGCATGTGGCTGGAGGAACTTTGTAGATAAATTTAAGAGTAATTATTATTTCCCTTATATCTTGTATTAGGGTGTGGAGTTTGCAAAAGAATGATGCCAGCTTTCCAACAAGCATCCACTGAACTGAAGGGCATGTATGTAAGTGAAAAGTCTTGTAAGAAATTTTTGGGTTTTTAATTACCTCATTAATAAAAATAAAGCTTCTTTATTAACTATGTTTTTAATATGTAATAGTCACCGTATGTAAAATGTGCTTAAATTAAAAAATGAACACAAATATTACCTTATTTATGTTAATCCTCAGGAAACATTTACTTGAAAGCATCAATTTAGAAAATGATTCCATGGGTACTCGTTATACCTGAACATAAAGTCAAAATTAGATGTCCCATCTGGTTATTTTACATACCAGGGAAGGTTACTTTGAATTGAAAATAATGCAGTACCATGAAATCAAGTATTTCCAATTCTCCCTCCTGTTGTATTTAATCACATTTAGATTTCCCCTTTCTTCTGGGAGATAGACAGTTCTTTAGAAGTAACACACTGGGAAAGTTTAGGCTGAATGGGAGTGACTGGCTCCAAGATCATTGTTTGGGGAATTGGTGTCAGATTGATATTTGCAGAGAAAGTCTTGGACTGGCCTGTCCATCTCTGTCGCCTATATTGTTAGATGATTGCATCTGTAACTCTGGTTGAGTCTGTCTGTGACATTTCAGGGAATTTGCATACATTTATTTTTCTTGTGCCAGAGTGCTATATCTGGTACAAAGTACAAAAAGATTTGATATTTGTATATGTGCTTTTTGTCATGAGCAATATATTAATTGTTTGCTTTCAATAGTTTACTGAAATATATAAATAAAAATATATAGTATCTTGTGGTACAGGAAATAGCTTTCTTTGAGTTTAGGGCCCACTACAGTTTACTGTCTCATATTTTACAAAATGTAGAGGCTATTTAATATTGCAGGAAAATTGATAATGCAAAATCTTCTCCAAATGCAAAATGCTACTATTAAAGACTAGGTCCTGAATTGATAGGTCACACAAAGCAAAGTTAACCGTATGTGCCAGAAAATTTCAGAGTTCATATTGAGGTGATATCTTTGTTAGGGCAATGATGGTAGAATTCTCCAGCAGGATGACTGTAGAGTCCAAATGGATGGGTTCTATGACGGCCTTCCTGCCTGGCAGACTGGGTAAAAACTTCGGCCACACCCCTTCCTTTGGGCGTGACCCCAGTTTTGACTCAGTCTCGAAGCCTGGTAGAAGTGCGAGAAGCAGCTCTCAGAACAAAACTAACTTAACTTAAAAAAAAAAAAAAAAAAAAAAAGGGAATCCCCTCTTCCTCCAGTTGAACGAAAATTTGTCTGGCAGCGGATAGGACTCGAGAGAGGCAGCCGGGATCGGCGGATTCGTGAGTGGGGCGTCAGGGACTAACGGGAGGCTTGGAGCCGGACCGGATCGCTCGCCCGCCGATAACCGGCCCACCGAGCAGCTGTTGGGGCGGGGGTTTCACTACCGGATTGCTCGCCGCTCTCCGGGGCCGCCAAACAGCTGAGCGGTTCGGGCGATAGAACGAGGCGCCGCTCAGCGCCAAACAGCTGAGCCGCGCGGAAAGCGTGATTGGGGCCGATAGAACGAGGCGCCGCTCAGCGCGAAACAGCTGAGCCGCGCGGAAAGCGGCTAAACCGCGGCGCCGCTCGGCATAGACCAGCGGAGCGGCGCGAGAGGCAGAACCAGCGCTAGAAGTGCCTTCTCCTTAGAGGAGAGGCGCGGTCCCTCAGAGTCAAAGATCCGCCATTGTTTGAACCTCGTGGATTCCCGGGCTAACATTAGGAGGCGTGGTTTCTTCCCCATTCGCCATTTTGAGCGAACGGACCTTCCCGCCGTTTTCCCTTGGGGGCGGGGCCATCCGGACTCCATTCCCTTGCAGACAAAGGGGCAGCCCTTAAGCTAAAATCCGGGATTATCGCAAGAAACTGAGACAGGAGGAAGGAAGAGGGAAAAGGAAGAGAACCTTTCTGATCGTGGTCTGCTGCCACAGCCACAGACAGGGGGAGAGAGAGGTATAAACTGCACTTTCTCTGGACTAAGTGAGGAGGTGAGGAGGAGTATTTTTCTCTGACTGTTCCTATAGTGACCTTTAGTCACTGCCTTGCAGGATCTTCTGTCCAAAGACTCCTGTCTGTCCGGCCATTGTTTGTATAGGCAGAGGAGGGCTCAGCCCCAAACATCTGCATCTGGTCTGCGTATCCTGTCCCCCACTCCAGGCACTACCTACTCGGGGTGTCTGGCACAATGGCAGACAATGTCTCGTATTCAGTCACACAGGTCCCTCAATTGTCCCCCCCACAGCAACAACAAAAACGCAGATCTTCTGAATCTGAGGTGGGGGGGAAGAAGAAAGCTAAAACAAAACACCTTTCTCAGAAGGGACAGTCTAAAACGGCTGAGCGAGAGGCTTTGAGGAGACATTTGGCTTTAGAAAGACAAATTAGCAGGGCACAGAGAACCAATGCCAATGGGACAAATTCGGTTTCCCCTGTCCCAGCGGTGGCACCCAGCACAGACCCTACTGCCGAGGAAGTGCTTAAGACTTGGTCTCCTCCTGGGGAAACTGAACAGTTAGACTCCTCCAACCCCTCCTCACCAGCTTCTTCACCCGACCGCACCCCAGCGCCTCACTCTAACGACAAAGCGCAGGAGGGCATTTGGTCGGCACAATTCCATGCATTCATGCAGGATGCATTCTCCCAGTTCATGGCTTCTAAGGGACAAGTGGCCTTTCACACACCCCGTAAGGGTCGGGCTAGGCCACCCCCTACCAGCACCTCTGAAACTTCCTCTCAACTGGGAGAGGGTGACTCAGTGGACCTCGACATGTCAGACATGCCCCTCTCGGAGGACGAGGAGACGGCACCTGAGCAGGCAACGAGCTCTGGACTCTTTAACCCAGCGCTCCTAAAATCACTCCTGGTAAAGGCTGTTTCCACAGTCAACCTAACATCAGTACAGGATGAGAAGCCCTCAACAAGCAAGGAGGCCAATCCTCTGTTTGCCAAAAAGGTTCCACAAGATAAGTACATCCCATGTGCGGAGGTCTTCATGACCACGCTGGAGGAACAATGGTCCTCACTTGCAAGCCCACCGGCACCAAACAGCGCGGAAAGAAAGCTTTTCAACCTATCTCCCTCCTTCTCTAACATGTTAGAGGTTCCCACTGTCGATAACCCATTAATCTCATTATTTTCTACCTCCGCGATTCCAGGAGACATGGCGGAGGTCTTGAGGCCTGAGGAGAAGAAATTTGAACACTCACTCCGGCGTTCCCATATGGCTGCAGCCTGGGCGGCCAGAGCAGCCACTTCCTCATCTTTCTTCGCGAGGGCCAGCATCATGTGGCTGAGGGAACTGCAAGGCACGGTGCCTCCAGACCAGGTCAGAATACACCAAACATTGGCCAAGCTCCTCGCGGCCTCGCAATTTGTCTCAGACGCTTCACTGTACGCAACAAAGTATGCGGCTAGATCCATTGCGGCCACAGTGGCCTCACGTAGGCTACTATGGCTCAAAAATTGGAAGACAGACCTGAGGTCCAAATGGCGTCTTTCGACGTCCAAATACAGTGGAGTAGACCTATTTGGTTCCATTCTGGACCCACATGTCAGCGAAGGCAGAGACAAGAAAAAAATCCTAGTACACCCATCAAAGAAGTTAGACAGGAGAGGCAGTCAGGACTTCCGGAGACAGGGTTCCCGCCCAGGAAGCCCCTGGGAATGGAGGCAGCCCTTTCGATCAGGGCAATCCTGGGACTGGCCCAGAGGCTCACGATCCTTCTACCCCAGACAGGATCGAACCCAGGATCGCCAGAGCCCGGGAGCCAGGGGCCAGTTCCAGTCCAGACGCCCATATAGGGGAGCGGGAGGCAGATCCTTTAAACGCACCAAGTGACGCCAAACAGGATACTCCCATTGGGGGTCGGTTAGGAAATTTCATCAGGGTCTGGGAGCAGACCACGACCGACTCCTGGGTCCTGGAAACGATCAGACATGGCCTGACCTTAGACTTCTGCTCTCCCCCACCAAACCGGTTCATCAGATGTCCCATCTCCAGAAGAGCACACAAGACGAGGCTGATAACTTCGGCTATAGTCCACCTCCTGTCAATTCAGGCCATAGAGAAGGTACCAAAGGAGGAGGAGGGAAGAGGATTTTACTCTATCCTCTTCGTCATCCCAAAGACATCAGGAGGGTGGAGAGCAATCTTGGACCTGAAGGGCCTGAACTATTTCATAAAGTACAGGAGGTTCAAGATGCACTCCTTAAAGTCCATACTAGCCAGCGTCAGGGAAGACGATCTACTATCCTCAATAGATCTCACAGAGGCGTACCTACACATCCCCATCCACCCCAGCTACCGGAAATTCCTCAGATTTACCTACGCGGGGCGACATTACCAATACAGGGCATTACCCTTCGGACTGTCGTCAGCACCAAGGGTATTCACAAAGATCTTAGCTGTACTAGCGGCCCATCTCAGGTTGATTCCGGTTCGCGTCCAGTTTTATCTGGACGACATCTTGATTCAGTCCAGATCTCGGGAACAAGCAAGGACAGATCTCAAGACCACAATCCGAACCCTACAGGGGCACGGATTTTCGGTCAATCTAAACAAGAGCCACCTCATTCCCTCAAGGAGACTGCAACACCTGGGCGCGGTGATAGACACGTCACAGTGCAGGGTATTCCTTTCCCAGGAGCGACTGATCAGCATATCCAAGCTAATCCACCAAATTCAAAAGATCAGGAGAGTGCCCTTGCTACAACTCTCGAAGCTCCTGGGAAAGATGATATCTTGCATGGGCATCATCCCATGGGCAAGGCTCCACTCGAGGGAGTTGCAGTGGTTCCTCCTACCCTACCAGAGGAGGAACCTCAGCACCTCAAACAGGAGTGTGCTGGTACCAGCACAGGTGATGAAATCACTAAAATGGTGGCTATCCCCCATGACACTCAAGGGGAGCATATTCAGGGAACCGAACAGGGTCACGCTCACGACAGATGCGAGCCTGTTCGGATGGGGAGCCCATCTGGGGACCCAGATAGCACAGGGCCAGTGGGGTCAAAAGGACCTGTCACACAGCATCAACTGGCTAGAGCTCCGGGCCATACACCTGGCCCTCCGTCATTTCTCACACCTAGTAACGAGGAGACACGTCCTCGTGCTTACAGACAATGTAGCAGCCAAGGCACATGTAAACAAGGAGGGAGGAACGAGATCAGTGGAACTAATGAAAGAAGCATTGGTTCTGGCTCGGTGGGCAGAAGCCAATGTGAGTTCCATCAGAGCGGAACACATCTCAGGGGAAACAAACACCCAGGCGGACTCCCTGAGCAGAGCCAAGGTGGACCAGTCGGAATGGCGTCTGGACCCGGCTCTCTTCGAGGAGATCTCCCGGAGGTTCGGACAACCGCACCTAGATCTATTTGCCCACCACAAGAATACACAACTCCCCAGGTTCTTCTCCAGATTCCCGTCCCCGGGATCGGAGGGAACGGATGCTCTCAGGTGCCGGTGGCCGGCGCAACTCCTGTACGCCTTCCCACCGCTGCCACTAATACCGGCAACCATACGCAAGATGATCCTGGAGGGCGCAGAAATGGTCTGCATTGCCCCTCACTGGCCACGGCGCCCGTGGTTTGCCGACCTCGTGGACCTTTCGATATCACCTCCGTGGAGGATTCCCCCGGACAGGGTAAAACTCAGTCAGGGCAAGCTTGTACACCCAGATCCCCAGTGGCTACAACTAGCCGCTTGGCATTTGAGCGGCAAAGCTTAACTAAACAATCTTATTCTGCAGGGGTGATATCGATCATACAGGCATCACGAAGGGCGTCCACCAATAGGATTTACGACGCTACATGGAAGGGATTCTGCAGGTGGTGCGCTTCGCTTCACCTAGACCCGACCGCAGTATCTATCCCCAATATCCTAGACTACCTATTGGAGGGTCTTAATAGGGGCCTGTCAGTCAATACCATCCGCAGACAGATATCGGCCCTCTCAACCGTACTCTCCTGCGACAACTTAACTTCCCTAGCACAACATCCAGCGATCAATGCCTTCTTAAAAGGGGCGTCTAACACAAAGCCCCCAGTCATACACAGGTACCCGTCCTGGAACCTGCCTAGGGTCCTTCTAGCCTTGACATCTGCACCCTTCGAACCTCTTGAAACATGCTCACTCCATCACCTATCACTGAAGGTAGCTTTCCTTGTGGCAATTACTTCGGCAAGGAGAATTTCAGAACTAGCAGCTCTGTCAGTAAGGAAGGATCTGTGTACCTTTTTCAAAGACAGGGTCGTTCTTAGACCAGACCCGACCTTCATCCCGAAGGTAAATAGCACCTTTCACAGATCTCAGGAACTTACGCTTCCTGATTTCTGTCCAAGACCCAAACATAAGCTAGAACACAGATGGCACAAGCTAGACGTACGGAGAGCACTGTGTTTCTACGTGAAACGCACCTCGGCTTTCCGAAAGACTGAAGCATTATTTGTGTCCTTTCAACCATCAACTATGGGAAAGAAGGTATCTTCTTCCACCATAGGCAGGTGGATCAGAGCCTGCATAGCGCAGGCCTACGTCTCACAGGATTTGCCAGCACCCACTCAGGTGACTGCCCACTCAACTCGGAGCGCAGCCACATCTGCGGCGTGGCTAACGCAAGCTCCGGTGGAAGAGATTTGCAGGGCCGCAACCTGGTCCTCACCTTCGGTTTTCATTCGACACTACCGTTTAGACTCCCTAGCAGCAGCAGACGCGGCTTTTGGCAGAAGAGTTCTTCAACAGGTCGTATCTGCTCAGAGTTCGGTAGCCTAGACATTCCCTCCCAGGGGGACATGAGGGCTTTGGTATGTCCCATCCATTTGGACTCTACAGTCATCCTGCTGGAGAAGGGGCGTTGTCTTACCTGAACGCCTTTTCTCAGCAGGATGATGTAGAGTCCAAGCCCACCCAGAGGATAGGTCTAGGCAGGGATATAATAAAGATATAATAAAGAGCTGCAAGGTTAATTCCAACAAAGTTTCTCGCCTAAGTCAAAACTGGGGTCACGCCCAAAGGAAGGGGTGTGGCCGAAGTTTTTACCCAGTCTGCCAGGCAGGAAGGCCGTCATAGAACCCATCCATTTGGACTCTACATCATCCTGCTGAGAAAAGGCGTTCAGGTAAGACAACGCCCCTTCTCAATAACATGATTCAACATAAAAGGAAGGTAATTTTATATACAATGCATTCAAAAAGTATTCAGACCCCCTTCACTTTTATCAATTTTGTTATGCTGAAGCCTGATTCTACAGTTGTTGAAATTCATTTTTTTCTCATTAATCTACACTCAGTACCCCATAATGACAAAGTAAAAACAGAATTTTAGAAATGTCTGTAAATTTATTAAAAAGAAGAAGAACCCTGAAATAACAATTGGCATGACTTTTTGCATCAGTATTGGAAATTTAGCTCAGATGCCCCCCATTTCTCTTGATCTGTTTCTACCCCTTGATTGGAATCCACCTACGGTTAAGCTGAATGGAGCAAAGTGCAGGGATATCCTAAAGGAAAACCTGTTCCACAGCATTCAGGACCTCACACTGGGCTGAAAGTTCACTTTCCATCATGACAACGATCCTAAGCACACTGCCAAGGCAACACAGGAGTGGCATTCAACTCTGTCAGAGCCCTGACATGAATCCTGACTGAACTTGAGATGATTTGCAAGGAAGAATGGCAGAAAATCCTCCAATCCAGGTGCATAAAGCTTGTCGCGTCTTACCCAAAAAGACTCGAGGCTGTAATTGCTGCCAAAGGTGCTTCAACAAAGTACTGAATGAAGGATCTGAATACTTACGCCAATGTGATATTTCAGTTTATTTTTCTTTTTAATACATTTATAGACATTTCTAAAATTCTATTTTCACTTTGTCATTATGGGATACTGAGTGTAAATTAATGAGAAAAAATGAATTTCAACCACCTGAATCAGACTGCAGCATAAGAAAATTGACAAAAGTGAAGGGGGTCTGAATACTTCCTGAATGCACTGTATATCCTTCATCTGGAGTTTCATTCTGTGATGGTTCATTGATCAGCTAATGGCACCCAGATTGATTAAAAAAAAAAAAACCTATTGGAAATTACGTTTACCTTTCTTAATTAAAAATACCAATCCAAAATCCTTTCTGGTGTCCTGTTTTGGATTTTCATTTATAAAAAGATTTACCCTGTTGAATAATTCTGGAGACTTCTGAGCTTTTCTAATTAGCTTAAAGGTATTGAATTAATATGGATTTTGGTTGTTTTTAATATGTTCAGCATGGCAACTTTTGCTCTTCATGTGAAACACAATATGAAGTGGTTCAGGTTAATTAAAGAAGTTTTATAAGTAGTTCAAACATCCACTGTAGCCTCATTAAGTATTCCGTTTCTTTTTCCAAGTGGCTAAAGATAATAATTTTGAAAAATAGTTTTAAAAATAAATATTGAAAAACAGTGACTGGAAAAATACAAGCAGCAAATAATAGAAGATGCTAGTAGAACCTGACATAATCCTTTGGGAGCAAAAGATAGCAAAACCAATCATAATACACCCAAACATCTCTTGACAGCAGAAAATAGCCATTTGTTGGCCATTGGTGAAGTTTCACAGATGTCTTCCAGAGATCATTTCTAAGAGATAATCCAAAAATCTTTCAAGTCCTTTCTGATGTCCTAGCTGTCTTGGTGTCAGAAACCAAGGATGTGATCTTGAATGTGGCGAAATAGTGCTAATAACTGGAGAAATCAACTGACTGCACAGGTCAGAGCTTTCCAGCTGTTATTGAACTCCAGTTCCAACCGTCTCTAACCAGTATGTTCTATTAGCAAGTACAGTAGGAGACCAATAATATTTGGAAAGCCAACTTTGCTTCCTCCTGATGTCTGCTTTGGTAGCTGCATTGTTAGTACTGGTTACTGCAGCCATTGATAATTTTCTTCAATTATAATTAAACCTATTAATATCTGTAGATCACTCCATTGCTCTTTCAAAACTTCAGCATTTGTAGAGGTTCTGGATATGTGGTGAAGGGAAAACCCCGGCTGCTTTGTGAGAAAGCCACATTAGCAAGGCATGAATGTTTGCCGACTCAGTGCCTGCTGAGTATCAAATCTATTCTGAAAAAGAAGGGAAGATGATAGGCGGGGAATAGAGAAAAAAGATGAGGAAAAAAGTCAAAATCCCAATGATCAGCAAAAAGAAAACTAGACAAGAAAACTGCTGAGTTATCCTTATGAGGCTTGTACAAATAAACTCCCCCACCCTTCTACACTGACTGGACTTGAATCAACTTACTGCCCAGGCAAAGAGGAGAGCTGATTTTTTTTGAGCTGGATACTTAGGAGGGAGGGGTGAAATGTGGGGATTACACAAGAAAGGAGCTGCTGATGCACCCATATCTGAGGCTGATGAGCCCATTGTTGGTGAGAGCATGGGAGATCAAGCTTCATCTTGCTGCTGTTGGAGCAATTTATCTTTTGGATAGGTTTCCCTCCCCCCAAAAAAAATTAACTTGAGTTCTCATTTGTTGACTGTTGTAGCTGCAAGGAGTCTTGTTTTTTGCTTTCAAACCTTGTCCCTTAGTACTCAGGGGATAGAACAATTCAAGTTCCCTTCAACTTCGGAAAATCGGTTATATGCTAGTCATCTCCACACTTTTCTATCTAGCAAGGTCTCTGGCATAGGATAGATTTCTTTAATCTGATCTTGTTTTGAGATGCAGTGTTTAAATCTGTAATATGCTGGACATCAACACTCATCATCTTTTTAGCCATGCTAAAGTTGAAGTCCAAGTCCTTCAGAGCCCCAGGTTATAAGAAGTTTGTATTTTTTTGTATTTTGTATTTAATTTTATTTATATGCCGCCCAATCCCAAAGGACTCAGGGCGGCGTACAGAGATTAAAACAATCATAAAACAATAAAATAATACAGTCATACCGCGAGTTCGATCATATCCCGCCCCCCCCGGGGACATCAGCCCCAGGCCTGCCGGAACAGGAGAGTTTTAACGGCTTTCTTAAAGGCCGGCAGGGTGGGAGTAGTTCGAACCTCGGGGGGAAGTTGATTCCACCAGGTCGGAGCCACCACAGAAAAGGCCCTTCCCCGAGGGCCCGCCAGCTGACATTGTCTGGCCGACGGGATCTGAAGGAGGCCCAATTTATGGGACCTCACCGGTCTCTGGGAACTGTGCGGCAGAATGCGGTCCTGTAAGTAACCTGGCCCTATGCCATGAAGGGCTTTAAAGGTGATAACCAACACCTTGAATTGCGTCCGGAGACCCACAGGAAGCCAGTGCAGCTCGCGGAGGATAGGTGACACGTGGGTGTACCTTGGCATGCCCACAATCGCTCTCGCGGCTGCGTTCTGAACCAACTGCAGCCTCCGAACGCCCTTCAAGGGTAGCCCCATGTAGAGCGCGTTACAGTAATCCAGTCTTGAGGTGACAAGGGCATGAGTGACTGTGAGTAAAGCCTCCCGGTCCAAATAAGGCCGCAATTGGTGCACTAGGCGAACCTGTGCAAAGGTCCCCCTGGCCACAGCCGATAGATGTTGTTCCAAATTTAGCTGTGAGTCCAGGAGGACACCCAAGTTGCGTGCCACAGCCGATAGATGTTCCAAATTTAGCTGTGAGTCCAGGAGGACACCCAGGTTGCGTGCCTGCACTGAGGGAGGTAAATTTGCCCCCCCCAGGACTAATGATGGACCATCCAGTTGGCCTTTGGGAGGCAAGACCCAGAGCCACTCGGTCTTGTCAGGGTTGAGCCTAAGCCTGTTCACCCCCATCCAGACCCTCACATCTTCCAGGCACCGGCACATCATGTCGACTGCTTCACTGAAAGGACACGGGGTGGAGATATACAATTGGGTATCATCCGCGTACTGATGATACCTTACCCCGTGTCGCCGAATGATCTCACCCAGCGGTTTCATGTAGATGTTAAAAAGGAGGGGGGACAGGACCGAACCCTGAGGCACCCCATGATCGAGGCGCCTAGGGGTCGATCTCTGTCCACCCGCCAACACCGACTGCGACCTGTCAGAGAGGTAGGAGGAGAACCACCGCAATATGGTGCCGCCCACCCCCACCTCTCTGAGACGACGCAGAAGGATACCATGGTCGATGGTATCGAAAGCCGCTGAGAGGTCAAGAAGCACCAGGATAGAGGAATAACCCCTATCCCGGCTCGCCAGAGGTCATCGGTCAGTGCGACCAAAGCAGTCTCAGTGCTGTAGCCGGGCCTGAAACCAGATTGAAAAGGGTCCAGATAATTAGTTTCATCCAAGGATCGCAAGAGTTGGGACGCCACCACCTTCTCTACAACCTTCCCCACAAAGGGGAAGTTGGAGACGGGACGAAAGTTCTTCAAAACAGCTGGGTCCAGGGAAGGCTTCTTGAGGAGGGGCCTCACCACCGCTTCCTTTAAAGGTTGCGGGAAAGACCCCTCCATCAAGGAGGCATTGATTATCGCCTGGAGCCAGCCTCGTGTCACCTCCCTACTGGCAGAAACCAGCCAGGAGGGGCACGGGTCCAATAAACAGGTGGCGGCATTCATTGCCCTCATGGCCTTGTCCACTTCATCAGGGGTCACAGGCTCAAACTCGCTCCAGATAACATGACTAAGACCAGCCCCTGGCAACTCGGCTGGCACTGCCCAGTCGGAGTCCAGGTCTCTCTGAATCTGAGCGATTTTGTCCGAAAGAAACTGAACAAACTCCTCAGCTCTCCCCTGCAAGGGTTCCTCCGCCTCCTCCACTTTAAGAAGGGAGTGGGTCAGTTGCTGTAACTATCACAATTTTCAGTTGTTTGCAGAATCATCAGAAGCTTTTTCTGAAAAGTGTGATGGTTAAGATGTTAGATAAGGTCTAGGGAAAGCCACTCTCAAGTTCATCCTCAGCTGTAGAAGTTTACTAAATGACTTTGAGCAAGTCACTTCTTCTCAGCCTGACCTACTTCACCATGTTGTTATTGTGAGGAAAAAATACTTGATATTCAATACTTTTATTTTTGCCAAGGGTGATTAGACACACAAGGAATTTGTCTCCAGCGCAGAAACTCTCAATGTACATGCAAAGTAACAGAGTAATAATAATCATAATATGATACCAATAAGAGGGGGTAGTAGAGAAGATGAGAAGGATAAAATAAAACAATAAAATAAAAATCAATAAAAAATAAAACAAAAAATAAATAAATAAAATAAAACAATAAAATAAAATAAAACAATACTGTGAGGATTAGGTGTTCATTAAAGTGATGGCATGAGGGAAAAAATTGTCCCTGAACTCAGGAGTTTAATTAGGAGGATAAGTTGCTATGTATGCAAATTGGAGCTCCTCGAGGGAAGACAGTATATAAACCAACCGGTCAAATAAAAAAACAACAACTAAATAAAAGAATAAAGTAAAACAGGAAGTCTAGATTAGGAGAGGAAAAATCATCACCTTCCTCTATGTGAAATTATATTCAGATCATTCAGTCAGAGATTATTTTCATGTATTTGTGTGCTTAGCACAATAGTTCCTAATCTATTGTAAAATAATAGTATTGCTTCGATTGTATTGTAGATACTCCTCAACTTACGACTACAGTTATGACCAGTATTGCAATTGTAAGTTTTTGCAGTCATAGGTTGAGTCATCATGTGACTGGACCTGATCTTACATCCATTTTTACAGTGATTGTAAGTCAAGTCAAAGAGCTACATTAAGTGAATTCAGTTTCCTCAGTGGCCATTTTGCAAACTGATCAATGTGACCACAGGTTGCTGCAGCTGGTTGTTAATGCTAGCTGGTTGCCAAATGCCCCAGTTGCAATCACATGACCACGGAGGGCATTGTGATTGTTTGTGATAGTTGTAAGTGTAAATTTAGGTTTTAAAACGACTCTTTTGACTTAATTTAGAACCATTGCTAAACAAATAGTCATAATTTGGGAATTACCTGTACTGTGTAATTGAAACGAGTACTTGAAGCAGAATATAATTGTCTGAAAAAGGAAAGTGAATCAGGCAATTTGCTAAAGAAAAAAAGGCTTGCCTTTTCTGAAGAAAGTAATAACATTCAAATTTTGAAAGACTGACTGAAGCACCAATTGTAGAGATTTTACACAGGTAAAAACCAGGCAAGTGGACAAATTCAGCTCTATTTGTACATATTTAATTTTTGTTTTAAATATAGAGAAAGATTCAAAATTCAACAGTCCTCCTATATATGGAAAATTTAATTGATTCCATTCTGTTTTAAGATGAGAAAACAAGAAAATGTGCAGATAATGAATATAATGGCATATCTGGGTACAATGTTGATAATTATATCTCTACTTTTATTTCTTCTCAGAATTCTTTCATAGGGTATGTGCTTATAATTACAGCCTTGATACCAACTGGATATTTTGTTGCTTTTGTAGATAATACGCTTTATAAATCATCCCAATGGGTTTTATAGGTTTTAAGCTTATAATTGTTGTGCTATCTTAAATTTTTCATTTACCTATAAAAATATGAATATTTTGCTGTTTTTTTTCTTTTTATTTGCACAAAGTCACAATCTGTAATAAATTTTGCTCTCTTCAGCCTCTCCTGTCCTATTTTTGTCCTGCCACAGCACTTCACCAAAAGATCATTAGCACCTGGGAAGAAATTGAGTCAGGTTTCTTCAAATTAGTTTTCCGAGGAAATCTTTTTGATGTGTAACATTTTATTAAACATGGATAACTGGACTGCTCAGCAGTAGATTAGAGGCAATACTAATGTTATAAAGGGCAAGGATTTGCAAAATACAGGTTTTTCCAGTCACTGGCATATAAATGTCCAGTTGAAAATTTAACACTTCCTCATAAAAATATAAATTCCCCTCTGAGGGAAGTTCATAAAAACAGAGCTGCTTCAGAAAACAGAGATTTCCAAAGCATTCTTTTGCTGTTCCTAAGAGTGGAATTAGCTACATCAAACATACAATTACCCAGTGATTTGCTAGACCATCCTTTTCCTTGCCCTTAAACCATAGTCCAGCCTGCTTCTGGTGGAAACTGTATTCTGAGGTATGGCAGAATACCTCAGAGAAAGGGAGGCAAGTTGACAAGGTGTTGCTTTTTAAAACAGCAACAGCAGCAGGTCTGTAAATAAACAAACCTATTCTTCTGGTATTTAGACTAATAAGAATAATTGTGGGATTATAACTGGTTGTGAGGCCTATAGAATTTAGTTTAAAGAGGTGGAGGGTTGCATTTACCCCCATGGTATGCAGAGATAGCTCTGCAGCCATGACAGATAACAGAGAAGGAGGGAGGGAAAGAAGGAAGGAAGGAAGGAAGGAAGGAAGGAAGGAAGGAAGGAAGGAAGGAAGAAAGAAAGAAAGAAAGAAAGAAAGAAAGAAAGAAAGAAAGAAAGAAAGAAAGAAAGAAAGAAAGAAAGAAAGAAAGAAAAAGAAAATCTGTGAAAACAACTTTCTAGGTCTTATAATATCGAGATGGAAATGGTGGATGTAGGAGTCTCCCTATTAATCTATTTGACATTGTTCAAAGTAGGTGTTGAGCATCCAGAATAGTTGATAAGGAAAAGACTTACTGTATGTGTGCAGTTAAACATTTTTCAGGGTTTCCGGATAACAGCTGACTCTCTTCTTTGGATGATCTACTTTTAACATTTCATACCAGCTCTGAGCACATTTGGCTTCAGCAGTTCCTTCATTTGGGAAACTGGCATTAAATTCTGCTGCAGCATTTTATGTGGAAAGAGAAAATCCTGTTCTTGGATGAGGGACAAGTAGGGGAGATAGATTAATTCCATGCTGCTAAAGGGATTTAAGCCTTCACTGGTATTAATCAGAAGTTAATCTTTCAATTGTATCTTCAGCAACTAGCCACTGTGGGATAAAGCAGCAAGACTACTTGGATCAGAGAGGAACAGTCCTGTCCTCATTATAGTTTCATTTAAAAGTGCTTGGGGCTTTGGAAGAGCAGAAAGATATATTATTTCACACAAATAATTTCACACATTATTTCTCAAGTTACAAATTCGGGATCTAAAAGTCTCTTTTTAGTTTTGCTTGTGCCAAGGAGTGAAGAGAAAATTCTGAATCTACTCCCTTTTTTTAATTAAAAAAAGAGCCTTGTACCTGAACAGCTACTGGTATAGCTGTTATTGAAGTTCCAAAGATATCCTGGTGATACAGTTTTCATCAAATATGAATGCTAAGTTAATTTCACTTGCTTGAGATGTTTTTAAGGTATACTTATCTGGAAATGTAACATATTCATGCAGTTTATATTGAGATTTCATCTATATTTCCTGAGCAATTGTCATATCTAAAAAATTAGTAGAATTGTGTGCAAATAATGTCCTTTTCTGGGATTTGGTAGGAGTGTTTCTTTTCATCTATGAAGTTAAAAATAAAATAGATTGTTTCCACTCCCTTTGGTTTATCTAGCTTTTACAAATTAATGTGCAAATGTATTATATAGTCTGGCCACGGTATCCTGTTCTAGTTGTTTGTAGCCGATTTACCTTGCCCAAAATCTTTACTTGTCACAGGAGACACAATAACCAAGGGATTCTTTAGAAACCTAATAGAGAAAAAAAATATTAGATCTAAAAGAGAAATTGCAAATTTAATTTTCTGCAAAAGTTTTTTTTCCCCCAGGGTCATGGTCATCTCATATATTTAGAGAAATATTCAGACAATTAAGAGATCTTCACAATCCACATGTGGCTAAGATTATAACAAATATATATTTTACTATTCATGCTACTGATTTAATCCAGCATGATATGCATGGAATTCTCCCCCGATTATCTTTGTAACAATCTTGTAAAATACCTTAGGCTAAGTGGTTGTGATTTGTTGTACAAAGCTTTCATAAAGTTTTATGGCATGATTTCAATTCTCTTTGGTCATTTCCAACCATCAATCATTATGAAACCATATATGTTCTCAGAAGCCTGTCATGCAGTTATAGAATCTGAATATGTTAGTCATGATGGCAGACATGAGCAAAGTACTTACATCATAAAGAAATTGCTATCAAAGTAGGCTTTTACTGTATAATTTACAGTATCACCAGTAGGACTTATTAAGCTTCCTCTGTTATGTCCTTAACACCACAGCAAACGTAAGACTTACTTACATGACAACGATTGATAGAAAGGAATGTATTAACAGAATGACATTTAATAGACTTTTAAAATAATAATTTGCCCAAGAATCGTTGATTAATTGCTAGCACTGACACTATGGCAAGAATAAAAGACGAGAGCTGAAGTACTAATTATATGATGTCTGTTTTAAATTGATTCCCAAGTTATGCATGCAGTAGCACACTTTATTGTTTAGACAGTTTTCCCACATCATTGCATATGTTTGCTACCATATTAAGTGGTGGGATAGAGGATGATCTCTAGATGTTGCTGAACTGCAACTCCCAGCTGCCTTTATCACAAAAACTCTGTTTGGGGCTGCTGAGAATTGTAACTTTTGGGGACTATAGATTCTATAATTACACTCTATGAGGCCACAATTAATTTTTCTTCATAAATACAGCAGCAAGTCCCAGCATGTAAAAATAGCCAAAATTTTACTGAACATCTATAAGCCCATAAAGGAATGAATCAGAAGATATGTAAGTGGGATGAGTCCCTTGGATTTTAAGTGGGAGTTGCTAGCAACTACATGTTCTTTTCAAATATTATTTTCCTGCAGTTAATGTTGGGTTTTCAAGTTTTGGAAGAACTGATTGGAGTAAGGATCTTTTGATTCTGTCATTGCAGGTACTCGCAGGGATGAATGTCTACTCATCTGAATTCGAAAAAATAAAAGAAGAATATAATATCCGGGGATATCCAACAATATGCTACTTTGAGTCAGTTTCTACATACTCCCCGCATAAGTATTGCATATAATTGTCTATCTATATTTATCCTTGTATCCCAACTCTTCTCTGTTTCACTGCTTTTACAGAAAGGGGAAATTCCTGTTTAATTATGAAAACTATGGTGCTACAGCAAAGGACATTGGAGAATGGCTGCAAAAGTGAGTTTTTAAAGTTGACATCACCATCTTTGAGAATGAAATTTTTTGATGAGCAGTAGGGGGAAAATCTAAATAATATATTACAATGTAATCTTGAGTTAAAGGTAAACGAGCTCTCACTGATTTTCATTTGTCATGCTTTCTATTTTGCATGTGTTAATTACAATTCTCCATTATCTTTTACTGAGCATTGATTTCACTTAAGCTTTATGAAAAAAACCCTTTTTGTCAGTCTCTCCTTTGTAACTCAGTTAGAATATATTGTCCAATAGTTCTGCATGTTTCTTTTCTCTTTGGCTAGTGGGGGCAGCGGTGGACAAACTTAACGATGTACATGCAATAATCATCACAGAGAAACAGTGACATTTCTATCCTCAGATCTGTAAGATCAATCTTGATTTCTTGTAATACATTCCTTCTTTTTAGGGCCAATAATGCATCTTAGGCATTTGACAAGGAACGAAATGATGCAATCATGACTATATATAGCATATTCATTGCCCAAAGCATCTTGGAGAAAGCGCAGCATAGGTTGAAAAATTACAAAGAGGAGATACAGGAAAATATGCAAGGGTCTCATGGAAAGTTATTTACCAATTATTTGCCTGCGTTAATAGTGCTGGTGTCTCTATGCCATGATACTGCTAAGAAAATTTGTTTTTCTGTATAATATTTGAGCCATGTGCAATCCAGAAATGATTCAAATATATTCATGTATTTGGTCTTCTGTCAGACGTGCCTGGCCATTATTTGTTCTGAAAGCAAATTGAGACATTGTACTGTTCTAAGGATTTAGAGTGATATATTGTGTTAGGAGCACATGAGTCAGTGATGATTTACCACTAGGTAAAGTTGAGTGCTTAAAGCTTAAAGCTTCTTTGAGAATAAGTGATATTTTTTTTGTATCTGTTACCTGAATTACCCTAATAATACCTGTCAAAAGACGATAAATGTCACCCCAAAATTAAACATTTGGCAGAATAGGCTGAATTGGAAAAGAAGGTAAGTCTCATCTTAAGTCCTGTAACTCTGCAGCTGGACTGAAACACGCTTGGACACATCCAATTCAAATTGGACAATAATGTCACGGTGGATTGGTAATTTGCATTGCTTTTTATTCTTCCCATATTTGATGCATACATATCAACTATTCCCTTTTGGGTTATACAGCATTAGGCAGAGACAGAAAAGAAGTAAGAAATATAAAGTCAAAGACACTAAAGATGTGAAATAAGAAAAAGGAAAGGAAGCATCAGTAAAACCAGTTTACATGAACACCATTTGTTATACTTCTTCATACATTTCTGTCCTTGCATATTCTCCTTGCTTCTACCATATCTGCCCATCGCTCCATACATTGATTGCCCTTTATTTTTTACGCTTCTCACTTCTCTGTTTTTCAGAATCTCATCAGTTCCATCTAAACATGACTCCATCTTTTTCTTTTTTTTACTTCACTTTTCCTTCATTTGTTTTGCAGGTTTATCCTTGTTCATTTTCTCTGTATTTCTGTCAACATGTGCACGCCTGAATATTCCTTCCCCCATTTTCCCCATCTTTGTTATACATTCTATCAAGAAATAAAAATTCATCGACTTTTTCTGCTTTTTTGCTTTCTATGTAACAATTGTTCTCTAAAACTTCAGATATATAATCCTCGTGGCCTCTTCCAACTGACCTCTCTGCAAATCATTTGGATTCTCAGCAAACAACATGACACCATCTGCATACAAAACTACCTACACATTCATTCCCTTAACAAATACCCATCTAACCCGGCCACAAATTAAGAACCAAGGGAACATCATAAATCTTTCCTTTACTTCCTACTCATGTTCAGTCATCCCATTAATTCTTACCCATGCTAGAATGAATGCAACAGATAAATCACACAAAATTTTAAAAAATCCACTCATCACATCCACAATCAAAAATTCCGTATTAACCCAAAGTATTCCATAATTCAAATTTGTTCATTTGTGATTATCATACACAAATAAAAATTCTTTCTCACATTTATATATTTCTCAGTAATCTGCTAAAGATCAGTAATTTGGTCTTGCCATAGCTTCCTATTCATGTTTAACAAACTCCCCCTTGCTACCTTTCTCTTTGAAAATGGTAACAATAACATCCTTCCAGTTGTCAGACCCGTGTGCAATTTTCATATACATGTAAACCAACTCACACAGCTACTCCATGAATGAGTCACATATGTTTTTAATATTTCATATGCCAACAGCCTTTCAACATTTCAGTTGCATTTATGCTTTCTTTTTCATCATTCTTTTCCAGGAGAATAATTTTAATAGCATTAATGTCAATACCATTGTTCATATTGCTATTATTCACATTTAGATCAATAAAATACTCCAACATTTCCTTACTTTAGTATCAGCCCAAATTATCTCTTCACTTTTACTGTTAATTTATTTTGCTCTTCAGCAGGGCTCCCTGTTGAGACCTGTTCACCCCTTTCCAAAACATTAAAAAAAAAAACTGTCAGAACTGCTTTTTACACATCTGCCACTTTAATCTTAACAATCCATGGCTCTCTTTAAATATATTTTTATAACTATCTTTTTCTTTTGCACACTATCTTTCAGATTCATTTTTATTGCATTCTTATATGTACTTTTTCTTTATTCATAGCCTCCTGCTTTATATCAACTAGATAACTATCCTATTTCTTATTTCCCATTAAATGTAATGTAATATGCAATATAATTCTTTTTACTCTCTTTCAAGCAGCTCTATTTCTTTCTTCCTTAGGTCCTCTTTCCATGCATTCTGTTGTGAATTTTATCTCCTTTTTTATACACTGCTCATATTTTCTTTTTTGTTCACCCCTATTTTTGTTAACCCCTATTTCTTTCATAACTCCCATTCCTTTAACTTTTCTCTTTTTCTTTCACATCCATTTTTCTCAAGTTTCACTGTTAATTCTACCCACAAATGGTTTGTTCCATTCAAGAACCTCTCATCACTCTTGTAACTGTCACACATGTATACCTGCATTTGTCCAAAACTACCTGTACACTTTCATTTCTGGGCAGATATTCATCAACTCAACTCCATTCTATAAGATCTGATGACTTTGCTTCGGATTTGTTATACTGTTCCTCTTTTTTCTTAGTATCGCAAGACTTGTATATTTTTCTTCAGTTTCATTTCATTTGTTAATTCATGCTCTTGGTTCTTTTTCTTGTCTTGGATTCCAGAACACAACCTTGCATGTGCCATACTTGTTATTAGATAGGCCCATATTCATCTCTGTGTCCACAGTGGCTGCAGGTTGTAAAAAAAGTTGACCAGAGGTTGATCACACGTTCATGGTTGCCACGTTGACTTTTTTTTTATCCCCTTTTCCCTCAGCAGGCACCCTTCACTATAAATCATGGCTGTCATGAATCCAGGCTTTCACATTTTCTTTTTTCAAGTAAGATGGAGATGCATATGCTAAGGCTACCAATTTTAGTTTTACAGTTAGTCCTTGACTTAACAACAGTTCATTTAGTCACTGTTCAAAGTTACAATGGCACTGAAAAAAGTGACTTATGACCATTCCAGCATGGTCGTGTGTTTAAAATGCAGACGCTTGGAACCGTGTTACTAACTTAACAACTCTTAGACAGATCTTTTAAGGAGCACAGGTGTGTTTCTCTTAACTCCATGTAATGCAATTAAAAGGAAGCACTAATTATTGCAGATCTGGAAGCAATTTAAAATAGGCTTGTTTGGGAATTGTGTGTTCCAAGGTCCCTGGTTTGCTCTCAGTACTTTCTGATTGTGTGTTGGAGAGTGGGGGTTTTGTGTCAGAAGAGGCATCACAGAACATTTAGGCTGCAGCTTCTTACAGTGTTAAACATTAAGTACATTCAGCACCTGCTGTGCAGATCAAAGAGAGAAAAATGTCCTTAGTGTTAAAGCCTCTTTGGTCTTTTTAAGAAAGCATGACCAATGAATGCAGAGAGGTTTTCTTTCCCTTCCCTGAATAATGATGCATGCCTTCATCACCTTCAACACCTCCTTGTGCCTCAGCAAGGAGGTCCTTATCTCTTGGCGACCACATGTGAACCATTTGAAGAAACTTCTAGAGTTATTTCCCCCCCCTTCATTTCAGTTTTTCCACGTTATAGTTTCCTAATCCCGCTAATATTCAATACTTTTATATCAGTGCCATGACAGCTACTGAATGCAGTTACTGAATGCAAAGCAAAAACAGCTGCAGACTGTTTCCAACGATAATGTCTGCTAACAAGCCACTCTGGGCTTTGGCTGACATTTCAGCCATCTAGAGTTAAAGGCAGCTGTTTGTTCTCTATTAATTTTCAATGCATGTTTAATAGTTTCCCACAAGAAAATAAAATGATGCTGCAGCTTTTTTCCTCTCTCTCCAGAAGAAATCAATAGTGGGGAAAAGAAAGTCATATTGAGAAAACATGCTTTAGTTGAGACCTAACAATAATTACAGTTGCTGCTATAAATTGTTTGCAGTGTAAGCCTGGTAGATATGCACAGTAATAATAAGTAATAACTCAAATATGATTTTAGTATGAATGGTCCGGCGTTCTGCAACAGTCATTCAAAAATGCTGGAAAAGTATAATGGAACATTTTGATGTACCGTATTTTCCGGCGTATAAGGCGACCCGGCATATAAGACAACCCCTGACTTCGGCGCCGATTTCCATGCCTAGAAAATTGTCTTATCCGCCGGAAACTACCGTAATTTCCGGCGTATAAGACGACTTGGCGTATAAGACGACCCCCGACTTCGGCGCCGATTTCCACGCTTTAGAAAGTTGCCTTATACGCCGGAAAATACAATATGTTTGCCCTATATGGAAATAATAAACTACATTAAATAAATAACTTCTATTACTTAGTATCCCGTTTCAGACTGAGCACACACATACTTGTAAGGAGCTTTATGGCCGCTAATAAGAATAGAATAGAAGAATAAGAACAGAAGGAATAGAAGAATAAGAAGGGAAAGGCAGCAGAAATTCCCCTATACAGTTTCAGGGGGTCGAGAGGTTGGTAGGACGTTTTGCTATGACTGTGGCAGCAGAGGAAGCTGGGGAAAAATGCTGGAAAGATGGGCAGACATGCAGGTGGGATATCCTGTGCTGGAATATTGGCAGCAGGAGGTAAGGGAGGAATAGAAGGTCCTGGGAAGAGAGGGAGAGGAGTGAGATACATTGCACTAGAATCTGTAGAGATGAGAGAGTTGTTGATGTGTACCACTCTGGTTCCTTGCTTCTCAATATCACAATTCCTCTCTTTATCTGGAAAGGTAACTGGATACTTGGCAGGAGATCAGAGAGTCTTCAAAATAACTGATGGAAAAGGACAGAATCTTGTCTTAATTAATTTCCAAAATATGGATACCCATTTAAGGAATTCATCTGAAAGACTTCCGATATGTTCTAAGTCACTTTGTTTTATATCCGAAAACTCTGATGAACTATTTGACCTTGTTCTTAAAGACAATTTTATGAACAGTTAACTTTCTTCATAAAATTCATTTGAGACAAATGAAAAGCTGCTAAGTAAAATAGAGACATAAAGGAGAAATGCTTCATTCCTTTAGATAATCACTTTTGGATTGTGGTACTGTATAAACTGTATACACCAGTATAAACTGTACTAATTGCCTGGCAGAGATTGCTCAACTATTTCTGTTCATTTCTGGATATAAGTCTACATACTTCCCCACCTCTCACCTCCCAACTTGCTAAATGACTGTTATTTGTCTTCTGTAAAAAAATGACTATTTTCAGCAGTGTTGGGTCTAAAAGAATGATGCAGTTACAGTATTAACACACTTTATGGTTTGCATTCATTAGCAACTTTTCATTGGATGGTATTTTTGTATTATGCTTCACTGTCAAATCGCAACAGATTATTTATAGAAGTTAAGGAGAAAATTAACAAGGCATGTCCCTTGTTCCATCTTAAAGTTTTTTTTGTATGTAGCCTGTAATTACCATTATTATTCTTACAAAATTTCTGTGCCAGGTGCCTCTCCATCCTCCTCATCCTTTTTTAAATTTGTATTTAATGATTATCCTCCTTGAACAGAGACTTACTTTTATCAAATTACTGTATTGCATGTTCACATTTACATAATCAGGTGAATTATGACCTAGACAGCTGCTCTTTACCTTCAAAGAGCCCTTGTGGTGCAGTGGATAGAATATTGCAGGCAAACTCTGTTCACAGCCTGGAGTTTGATCCTGATTGACTCAAGGTTGACTCAGCCTTCCATCCTTCTAAGGTTGGTAAAATAGAACCCAAATTGTTGGGGGCAATATGCTGATGTTCTGAACTGCTCAGAGAATGCTGTAAAGCACTGTGGAGAAGTATATAAACCTATTACTATTGATGTTATTACTATTGGTAGTACCTTCTGAATATGGCCTACTGTGTTTGTTTTTTATAGTCCTCAGCCACCTAAGCCACAGACTCCTGAGACTCCTTGGTCAGAAGAAGAAAACACTGTTTTTCACCTAACAGATGATGATTTTGACAAGTTTATCAAGGAACATTCTTCTGTATTAGTGATGTTCTATGCACCATGTGAGTATGTTTTAATTTATACCCAGATTCAAACCATCTGCAGAATGAAATGGGCATATTATATATAGCAACCTTTATTTGTACAGTACAGCTTGTATGTTGAAACATGGAATGACAGAGCGGACAAGTTGTCTAGAACATCTTGGAAAGGTAATTGGTTTGTAGTGATTCAGATGTGACAAACAGATTTAAAATTAATTTAAAATAATTGCCCAGAAAGAATGTTTACTTGGAATCACTTGTTATATAAAAATTCTTGACTCACCTAAGAAGTTAATGAACTTCATGGGGGTGGGCAATGAATCCTTTCTGCTGGTTGTCTGTTAATAATTCTATGCTGTTTAGGAATCACCACAGCTGTCCATAATTGACTCTGAAATGTAAATTCATAAAGCTCATTATTGTATTAGCTGCTGATATGGGTTTCACTCCATGTACATTCATCTTTTTGGACCATTGCTACATAAGGATGTGTCCTATGCCATTTTAATTCTTTTTTGCCTCGGATATCATGGTTTTAGTGATAGCATTTATATTATACTACAACACATATGTCTTCAGAGTCTCTTTTGTTTTATGAATATCTGACATGATTTCTTAGTTCACACCATAATCTTTACAAACACGTAGAATGGGCACCCTTGAACTATTGGTCAAACTGAATTGAAAATATTTGGAAACCAAGTCCAAGGTCAAATATTGTCAGTTATGTGCACTGTCCACTGAATGCAAATCCTTAAAATTGAGAAACTACTGATATCAATAGACATAGAATTCTCAGAGAGGTGGGATTAGTAGAATTACATCTTCATTCAACATCCCTTTTATAAATAATGTATTTTTGAGAAATTCAAGACCTAGTCCCCCACATACACACACTCATTGAAGGATGACAAAAAAGGTGGTATTCTGAGGGTCTCATCTGGAGTGTACCATAGTTTCATGATATTTTATGTAATTCTTTGATTAATCTTCACTCCTCCTGGAAAAGATATCTGAATGAAGAATCACTGCCAATTTGAATCATATTTTAGTTATTTCTTCTCCAGGCCTTCCTTTCTTTTTCTTGAAATTATACAAGTGTGGATAATGCTGTGGCGAGAACATAGGTTTCTGTAATGGTGGAGATTCTAAATTTTAGTTTCAGGTATTATACTGGAAGCTGTTTAGAACGGGACTCGACAACCTCTGGTCCATGGATTGGTCCGGGGCCTGTTGGGAACAGGACTGTACAAGTGAGCAAAGCTTCATCGGCACATGCATGGGATATAGGTAGCGCACAAAACCATCCCCCCTTCCCACTGCTGCTGATCTGTGAAAAAATTGTTTTCCCTGAAACCAGTCCCTGGTATCAAAAAGGTTGGGGCTGCTGGTTTAGAACATAGTGCTTGACTTACAACTTATGACCACAGTTAAGCTCCAGATTTCTGTTGCTAAGCAAGGCAGTTATTGTGCCTCATTTTAAAACCTTTTTTGCTACAGTTGTTAAGTGAATCACTGCAATTGTTAAGCGAATCTGGCTTCCCTCGTTGACTTTGCTTCTTAGAAGCTGGCTGGAAAAGTAACAAATGGTGATCACATGACCCTGGGATAGTGCAACTGTCGTAAATACATGCCAGTTGCCCAGCACCTGAATTTTGATCACATGGCCATGGGGATGCTGCAACAATCATAAGTGTGAAAGCCGGCCATACATCACTTTTTTCAATGCTGTTGTTAACTTCAACGGTCGCTAAACAAATGGTTGTAAGCCAAGGATTATGTGTACATTTTATAATTTGGAATGTTCTTAAATGATGCAGCAGTATTCAGCAGAACCAGGAACTACCTTACAGATATGAAAATGCTAATGAAGTATTTTTTGCCTGATTGAGTCTCTACAGTGAAACTCCCCACCACCACCAAACTTTCTCCCAAATACTGAAGCTTTTGAAATAGAAGTATAAATTCCCCGAGGCCCTATTTAAAAACTCAAGATCATTTTGTTAAACAGAGTAAATATTGAACAGACTTTCCCAGATGCAGATTTAGAGGCAAAATTAAATCATTACTATTCACTGACATTTTATTTTTTATTTCAATGTGCCTGAAAAGCCAATTGGGTGCAGCTGGATTCCACAATTGAAAGACATTTTTTTTTCTTGGACCATTCATGGGCTGCTGAATTGTTTTGTGTAATGATGCTTCCTTCTTCTCCCCCAGGAGTGGAATTGCAGAACCCTCAAGAATTCATTGTGATGTAATACACAACCTGTAATGATATTTTGGGAATGAAATCTTTTGTATTCAGCCTAAACCAGATACTGCTATTGATGCAGAATCAATTATGGGATTGTCTGGTAATTGGATCAGTGTCAATTTATGGCACTGGATGACATGGCAGGCTGTTTAGAGTAGTACATTCCATCACATCTTATGGATCCTTGCTCTATTTGGCTTGGAATGTGTAGCTTGAAAGTTATTAAAAGAAGCCTTAATAGAGAAACTTACAATATGAGGTAAATATCTCCTGTTTAAAGGAAGTATAGAGAATAAGGAAGATGACCTTGACAGAGATAAACCAGCTCCATTACCATAGCAATGAGGGAAAAACATGGTTTAAGTCCAAAACAAATCAAATCTCTATAAAAGTAGTTACAGCTTTCCTGATAGGAGACCATTATTAGACCAGTTCCAAAGAAGCCAACACTGAATCTTTTGGAGATGGGCAATTATAGTTGAATAAGAGAGTGGTGGTTTAAGTATGAGTAGACCTGGATGCAGCAAATCATCTTGAGCTACTGTATTTCAAATAGGCTTCAGAGCAGGTAATGTGGTTGAAACTGACTTGCTCAGTCTGATGGATGATCTTTGTGGACTGACATGGAAAGTTACTCTCATGATTGTTCTCAACATTTCTGCTACTTTTGAAACAATTGATTGTGATGTGATATCCTTCTGGGAATTGGAGACAATTTTTCTTTCCTAGTGAATTTTTGGCAATGTTACTTGGAAATAGTTGCTCCCTGAAATAGACGCTAACCCATGTTGTCCTTCTGGGTTCTATTTTGTCTCTGATGTTTTCAATATTTTCATGAAAGTCTTAAGAGAGCAGCAGATGATGTGGAGCTGGGTGTTGTCATTTTGTTGATGACATGCAAATCTGTTTCTCTGCATCATCTTGAAGTAATGGTGTGTTCTACTGAATGTCCGCCTGCCCTTGGTAAATGGAAAATGAATCCAGACAAGAATGAATTATTTATTGTAATGAGTTACAATTCCAGAAAGAGAGTAGACCTCAGTATGGGGCCACACTGTCTCAGAAGGAACAGTAATTTGATGGGGGGGAAGTTGCTTCTGGACCAATTTCTCTCTGCTTTCTCAGCTAGAAACAGACAAGAGCTCCTCTGTGAGGGAGATGGGTGGCTAAAAATTTTTGTACAGCATATAAATAAATAAATAATAAATTCTGCATCAACTGGGTCCCTTACTGGAAAAAAAATTGGTCTTAATTTTCTGGTATATGCACTGGTGACCTCCACCCTTGATAATGTCAACACTGCTAACATAGACTGTTCTTGCTTTGACAACATATGGAGATGCAGCCATTTTCTTTTCCTTTATGTTTTATTCATGACAGATAACTTCTATACCAAGATATTTGTCTATTCCGAATGCTGCAAAATTTGGAAGCTAAGATGGCCTCTGGAAGTTTTTAAAAACGTTCCCATTTTTATATGAACTAAAAGAATTGTAGTTTCTTCCCAATGAACTCTAATGTACTTCTTGGTACACTGAAAGCCCAATTTGGCTTAGGCTACAGAATGACACTTTTCAACACAGTATGGTTCCTTCTCAGCTTATTGATATTATCTAAGGAAATTTGTGTAAAGATATAGGCTCCTTTTGCATGAATTGAGCTTTCCTTGTAGCCACCCTGGCTCTTTTCTTTCTCCACTGTGTTTAGGGACTCAGTCTTTTAATTTCCTTTCTATAAGAAAATATGTCCATTTGAATACACATTTATCTGTTTTTAGTTGGTCTTAAGGCCTCTGATTTAATTTTGATATGTTTTGTCATAAGCTACTGAGATAGATCAATAAAGCTCATCAATAAATGTAGTGATAATAAGTCTAATAAACAAGGCTAGGTAGCCTTCTTCAGTTGTAGTAAATAAAATCAAATTTTTATTATGGTCACAAACTAGGATAACATTTGCAGTAAAGTTTATGGTAGTTAATCCTATGCACTTAGAGAATAGCAAATTGGACAAGACTGCTATACAGTATCTTTTTAGTTTTGGGAAGATTCTAAATTGCCATCTATTATCAATCTGAAGAGATAATGTGGTTAGGAATAATTATTTGATCTTATGTGCATCCTTTAAAATTTTCTTCTCATCTTACAGTTCACAGAGGGACTAAAGTTAGGTTTCATAGGGTATTATTTTTCCTTTTTTTTTCTTTTGTTGATTGCTGCTCTAGTAGAAAAGAATTAGAAATGTTGTCCAGTATCTGCAGGTCCATATGTTTCCTAATCCCAGTTTAATTGCTTCATTCCCTCTGAGCTACATTGATAATACTCTTTTTTTTTAATAAAAAGGTATTTATTGTCTTACTGTTCGTGGCACATTTCAAAAACCTTGGCATCATCCTTATGATCATTCATATTAGTTATGATATTTAATATGCATCCCATTGTGTAGCTGATAACTAGGGATTTCACATAGCATGCCTGACCAAGACTGCTTATTGTTTGTTGAATGAATTCAATTCAGATTGCCTGCTTCCAATTTATATGTATACATGCACATACACAATATATATACATTTTACCATATTCCAAAATACATAAAATAAGAAAAAGAAGCATAGCTAGCTCTAGTTTACACCATCATTGTTCATGTACCTCCCTCTATTTGCTATCCTTGAAAATTATACATGCTTCTTTTTTTAAATTTTGCTGTTTCTTCTTTAAATTTATTACCTTCTCTTTTTCAGGATCTCCTCTCCATGTAAAAATACTTTTTCAATTTTCTTCCTCCTCTTGTCTCACTCATTTTCCCTTCATTTATTTATTTTGCAATTAATCCTCATTCGTATTGTCTATCACACTTTCTCTTTCTCTTAGTTTCACAAGCACACAACATAATTTATTTTATTTCATTTGTTAATTCATGCTCTTTATTATTTTATCCTTTTATATTCCAAGTCACGGTCTTTCATATACCATGGTGTGCCAGTTATAGACATGGTTAATTAATATTTTTGATAATATAGATAAGGTATAAATTAGCTCACCTTTCTTAGTTATACCCCTACCAGATGCAGCCAAAACTAAGAACAGTACCAAGTCAGTTGTGGCACATTTTAGTCAGTACGTCAGAAGTGCAATAAAAATTTTATGCAGGCATATCGTTGCACCTTGCAAGCCAACATACTGTTGCCCATACCCCATCAAGTATTTGTACTCACACACATCCAGGATCTGTCTAGATTAAGATCCCATTCAAGATTATAAAATCTTTCTAAGAAGCACATTTAGAACTCTTGCTGGTAAGGAAGATGAAAGTTAATGAATAGTAATGAATAGTATCTTTTTACTGGAATTCCCTTCAGATGACATTAAGTGACTTAAAATATATTACAAGATAATTAACAGAAGCTGAATATCATAAGCCATTTTCTTTATGATTAAAATATTTTTCCAGATATGTTGTATTGGCTAATGGAGTCACATTATAAATGTTACAAAATTATTTCATCAAAGCAATGCATTAAACACAAGGATTTGATTTATTAGTTCAACCTTGGTGCAAATTAAAGGTTATAAATGTATTAGTACAAAAACAACAGATAGCAAACAAAGACCACAAGTGATGCCAACTACCATAAATTAATTTCTTTTAAATTGAAATTTTGTGTATGTGAGTTTTGTAGCACTGATTCATTTACTAATATGCCATAGGGTGATTAACATTCTACAAATCATTTGTTTATTAAAGTGGATGATTAACATCATACAAATCATTTGTTTATTTTTGGAGAGATATAGGGGAGTCTTCCCACTCCTGTGCTATTGAATATTAATAAATGGGATGCAGTTTAGACATTTGAATTTGAAATAGTTGCATCAGTAGTAAAAGTAGGGTAATACAACAATTTGCTACATGCTGCCATTGATAAAACACCCAGATTACGTGCATTCCTTATTTCACCTTGTCTAACAGTATGTTCCTGAATAAAGTGCGCTATAGCATTGACAATACAAATGAAAATGGAGCCAAGACAGCTTCCATGGAAGGATTGTTTCTGGAGATGTTTCTGCCTCATTATCAAGGATTCCCCCATTCTTCCAAGTCCACCTCCAAAGAGCAGAGCCCCTAGTTTTCTAGAGATATTTTTAGGGATGCTCTTGAGAAACTAGGATAAAGTAGTCAGTCTTGGCTGGTCCCCTTCCGTAAGGTTTTCTTTATCGCCAAAATAAATAAAGTTGAATTATTTAATGCACATGATTGACAGCATATGTGCATCTGAGTGGATACGTGTAAATTTTCTATCACATATAAAGTGATAACAGCAACCAATCAATCAGACTTGGCATGGAAGTATAACACTCAAGCAATGTGTTTGTGGACTTTCTAAGGGAGTAGCTTCTCAGTCTAGCACTTAGGAAAGAGCTAGAAATTGTTGGGGCAGAGTTAACACAACCAACAACCACTCAGTTTAAGGACTGAAAAGCACAAGACAAAGAGTCTTTAGAAATGTAGGAAAGACAGGAAGAAGAAGCAACGGGTTAAATTGCCATAGGATTCTTAGTGAATTGCATCCTCATACAGTCAGAGAGGACAGTCAGTTGTTTAATATGCCTGCTATCTTACAATAAGAAATCTTATCAAGCTGTGTCATGTTAAGAATCTGAGAGACTTCTGCTGAGTTTCAACCTAATAGCTGATTTAAGCCATGTAAAGAGGGGTGGGTGGGAGATTTATTGCTGAGTCTTGGTCCAGGGAGCCTGACATCACCTGAGAGCCTGTGCATTGTAAAGCATTTCTTATAGATAGTAAATTATTGAAAGAGAACTGGATGGTGCATTTGAAGATAGAAAATTATGCATTAGGCTAGAGGGAGTTTGATAAAGTAAGCTGAAAATTGGTGAAAAATGAGACAGACCTCTTTAGTGAAGCAGTGTCTGAAAAGAAGTGATTTTTTTTTTCTTTAAACACCCTGTGGGAGAAACCATCATACATTGCAATAGTTCCTAAATTTGGAATCTTGCATCATTGATAAAAAGTGATCTGAAGCAGAAGAGAGAAATTAAAGAAGACAAACTGTTTTCCTTTGCCTATTGATTATTGATTTGGGGCAATGGGAGGAAGTATCTTCCCTGAAGCTCATTCTGTTTCTCCCCAAAGCATTTCAGAGACAGAACTTGGAATCTTGTTTCAAAAATGACAACATGTTTAGCTGTGTATGTGCATGTAGACATTTGGGAGGGGCGGGGGGGGATTCAGATTGTGGCAGTACAGTACATGATTGCAAACTCTACATAACAAAAAATTAAATGATTGCAAATTCTTCAGCTGTTCTTCATTCTGAAAGCAGTGGATAAAGGGAGAGAAGCACTGCAATTTACCAAGAACACAATTGGGGTAGCAATGGCCCATAACACTAGTCACACTTTTCTCTTTCCTTTTTTCCCTATTTTCAGTTAATTAATCTGACAAAAATCTATAGTAAATTCCAGTGCTTGCAACTATTTTTTTTTTAAAAGTGGTTAGCTTACTAAAAATAGTACTTTTGTCCACTTCTTATTTATTGTTATTATCCTAAGCTGTGGAGGCTAAAAGAACTGCACTTCTGGATCCCTTGCTTTGTATTACTGAGCTGTCAATAGGGCTGATTGAAGTGAAACAAATTGATGAGGATGGTGAGATTACATGATAAGCCTGCCCCACTTTGGCAAATAGTTGTCTCCTGATAGTTAATTCTCTTCTGACATATAGTAAAAGAGCAGAGTTATCAGAGTGCTGCTCTTGTACTACGCTAAAGTCACTGCTTATTGGCCAGTAAAATTTGTTGTACTGTGACTAACAGCTACTGTATGTTATGAGTCCTCTGTGTACTGGAAATCAAAGCCGGTTTATGGTTCATATAATCAATAATAGGAACTGCTCAAATAGGTCTCAAGCTGCTCCATTTTGTAAAAAAAAACAACCGATTAAAAAGGAAGGTATTTGACTATGCTATTCCTGAGACCCTAATTCTATCCAACTTACTCTGCATAAAACTGCAGTAATCCAAACTTTGTTTGCTGAAAATGAAGCATGAAACCTTAGAACCAGAACATTTCCTCACTTTTATTTTTTTATTTATATGACATAAACTTCTTTCTAAATAATGCTCGGGAGCACTTTTTCATTCTATCCAGGAAAGCTCATGTGGTTTAAATTGTTTTTGTGGGTCTGGAAATGGCATTAGATGTTCAAACATACATGCAAACATCCAATCTTATATAATACTGTACAACCTGGGTATGTTAGACTTTGAAAGAGCCGTGTTTAGAAAGCAATATTGCAGGCTAATTCTGCTGATTGCAGACTGGGAGCTGTTCAGCAGTTTGATTCTCACCGGTTCAAGATTGACTCAGCCTTCCATCCTTCTGAGGTCAGTAAAATGAGGACCCAGATTGGGGGCAATATACTGACTCCGTAAACCACTTAAAGAGGGTTGTAAAGCACTGTGAAGCGGTATATAAGTCTAAGTGCTATCGCTATTGTTATAGGGAAGTCCTAAAATGTATCAGATGGTATCTGAAAAAAAAAGATGGAAAGCTATGCCAAGAGAACAAACTATATTTGAAAACTTGCAGCTATTAACACTTGTCAATTAGCTTGTCAGTTAGCTTTCCCCTCTAGTGCATTTATGTTTATGCATATCATTTTTTGCTTAGATCTGGTTAAGTAAAAATGTATTCCATATTTCAAATAACCCAGTGGGACACTTTAGTCCTTGTAAGTTTCCTAAATATCAATGTTTGCTTAACATTAAGAGGTATATTCTATTTACAATAGCAGCATGGCACTTTTTTAGATGGAGATACACTATTCCATTCCCCAACAATGCTGGTATAGTATGATACCAACATGAAGGGACAGGCCAAGTCAAAGAGGTTTTGGGGGCCAAAAAAGATTGATTGAATTGAATTGAATTTGATTGATTCTAATGGTTTCGTTTTAGTCCATTGATTTGTGGCAATATCGTTTGTCATAGATCCCTATATTCAGCCTCTATATATTCTATTTTAAGTAAGCCTTGCTAGAATTTCAAAAGAGTAGCCTTGTAAATCTATATTAAAGCAAAATCATTCAGAAACACATTTATGATGGCATAAGCTTTAATGGATTGCAGTTCACTAAATCAGATGCATGGAGTGAATATGAATGTATGGAGTCGAGATTACGAAAGTTTCCATCATCATAAATTGGATGGATACTTTTCCTTGCTAGGATTGCTAATGTAATTCTTGAACTGGAACTAGACAATGACTAGACCAGTAAGTGAAACTAAAGCTTTGACTTCTTTAGAGGTAGATCATGGAGTTCTAGCATGTTAAAGTAGAATTTGATATATTTTGGTTTAGTAAGTGCTAGTAATAGATAGTCTCATAAGCTTTCAGTCGTGGGGCATAGTCTTATTTGAAATACATGATACCAACTCAGGGCAAAATGCATTTATATAATACATACACCAACAACTGCAGAACCATTCAAAGACAGAGAAATGACAAACAATATCTGGAAAGAGGTAAATTATTCAATGTTGCTTTGCACCGCTGGATGAGCAGCATATAAATTTGATAAATAAATTTGATAAATAAACTTGAAGGGAATTGGTAGAATTTTTCTCCTGAGAATGACAAAGGTACTCAGAGAAACAATCAAATTTCTTAGAACAAAATAGTTCTTGTCATTATTGGCATAGACATGCCACTCATTCAAAGAAGGGCTAAGCATCATCCTGTGAACTTCTTATGCACTGAACATCATCTTTATTGCTGCTCATTCCTCTAAGTCAGCAGTCCCCAATCTTTATGGCTTGGCGGCCCACCTGGGGGAAAAGAAAATTGACCCGCATGCACCGGCCCACTGCTCGCACAAGTTGATTTGGGTGCATGCATGCCAGCCTGCCAGCCACATAGCCTGGTTCTGAACAGGCCATGGCCCGATAGTAGTCTGTGGGTTGGAGACCCCTGCTCTAAGTAGCACACAGAAAATAGATGACACCCAAAGAATCTTTTCTTTGAAGGGAGTGAAAAAGGAAAGGGAGGATTTTAAATCCTGGATACATGTAGTTATCATATCAGATATAGGAAGGATTTTGGTGTCGAGGAAATATGAATGTGTTCCAATATCAACAAGGCAGTTTTGGGTATTCAGATGACTGAAAGGAAACAGTTTTGTTCCAAATATAATATCAAACATGGAATGAGACCAGGTCACTTACAGGACCAGCTTTTTGCTATTGGATCAGTCTGTTCCAAGCCTTTTTATAAGGCCTTAAAACAAATGTGGTTGAGCTTGGGAAACCAGTTGGTGCGGTTATTCTGGTTATATTGATGGTGTTAATTGATTTTATCTTAGCTGCTATATTTGTCATGTATTTTTTTGTGTGGGATGTTTTTATTTTCTGTTAGCTGCTCAGAGTCAAATGTTGGAGATGAGTAGCTATATAAATAGAATAAATAAATTTTTTTCAAAAGGCATTAGGCTGAGTATTTCAAGTGTTCCAAATGACATAGTTGAGTTGTTGTCTAGTGACTCATAAAGTGATTGCTTTTTTCATTATTTTTAAAGTCATAGCAGCAAAATAATCAGCTTACAGCAACTGATATACTAATGTAGACTATGATGTGGGCTATTGAGAGAAAAGAAGTACAATAGCCAGTCAGAAGATTATCGACCATTCTTACCATGCCTAGAGCACTATGGCTAGGTTGAAAACTCTGAACAATCCCTGGGTGGTAGCAAAGAGTTCCTGCTTTTTGAAAGTTCATGCTGTCATTTAATATTTGTTAGGATTTTTGTAGCATTAGTCTGCCAGTTGTTCTGGGAAATTAGTATGCTTATTTTTAAAAAATATTGCTATGGGGCAGTTCAAATTCATGTGGGTGGAGGGGTGCATTGGGGAGAGTTTTGTTCTGTAGGCAGAGGGACTGACATGTATATTTAAAGCATTTGAAAAGTCTCCTGTCTGGGTTTTTTTCCTATTGAGAAGTATTTTAGTCTAAACAGATATTCAAATTGATAGGAGTGAGGCTACATTCCTGTGGTTTCATAGAATAATTTATTTTAATATTTTAAATAATAAACATCCTTAACCAGTTACTTGCCATTTGGTTGGTGGTTAGCAGTTGACACAGATTACCACCCTATCTAGTCTTGTGTGATTGAAAAACAAGAGAGCAGTAGCTGGTCCTGATTTTCCATTATGTCCTATGTCTGAGATATTCAAATTATTTTAAGTTTTGTTCCAGTGGAAGGTTTCAAACTTGAAATGAAACATGTATTAGGGATGAGCAACATGTGGACACCAGCATATCCTCAGACAAACCCAGTAGTTTCTTCAGGGTCCTCCTGACTCTTTAAATATTCTTTTAATGAAAGCAAATTAAGAAGCAGGCCTGCTATAAAACACCAGGCTTTAGTATCATGCTTGCATGGAAGAATGCCTTTGGGTCCATAAAGGCCTTATTGAGATGGTAGAGAATATCCTGGAGAGCTAGTTAATGGATGCTCTGTGACTGATGATGCCTTTCAAGATAGCCATTTTGTGAATAAACAGATGTCCAATAGCAGTATTTTGTGAATATGTCAATTACATGCTCTCAAAATTCCAAATATGAGTCTGTCCCAAAATTGGCCTGTTCGAGTTAGGACATACAAATTACATTATAGAGTGTGTAACTTTTCTTTTTCCTTCCTTTGAATCAGTGTTGACTTGAACTGTTCCTGCACGTTTTCAGAAGTGGTTTGCCTTGCGTCCTTCCTAGGGTTGAGTAACCCAAGTTACCTAGCTGGCTTTGTGCCCAAGTAGGGATTAGCATGGGGTATGGGGTATGGACAATTTTGTTTTTTAGAAATGATGAGAAATGTAAATTAACCATCTTTTAAAGCAAGCCTTCTTTGAACTGAAGTTTCTTACCTCAGTTGGAGCTTGAGGGGGGGGAAATAAAAGCAAGAAAATTGAAGAAATTGTTTTGCTCATGCACCAAATTAATTATTGTAAGTAATTTTGGGGGGGGGATGGGGAGGAAATGAGGCTACAATCTTGGTGACTGGAGATACATTATTCTTAGTGAATGGACAGGCTATAATGTTTGTTGCAAATTTAATGTGTTCAGATATAGATTTTTAAAAATATTTATAGCAGATGTATTCATTAATAGAAGCTGGACGCCTCATTCTACATATTCCAGTGATATGTGGCATGACCTAAGCTTCTGGCTTCCAATATTTCTACAAGTTGCATGACAGAAGCAGTAAACTAAAAGAAATCAAGCAAGGAAAAAAAATCAAATAATTTGTTCAGATACTGGAAAGCAATGTAAATGAAACATAATGGATTTAATTTAATAATTTAGTGAAACAAACATGAAGCATGAAATGTGCTTGGATAGATAATGTAAAGTTTATTGAATAAATGTAGCTTTTAGGAAAAATTGGATGATTTTAGTAACAGTTGCATAGTATCACCCTTTCTCATGGATCCTTGCTTTTCAACCACAAGCAACCCTGCAGTTTTAGTCGTAAGACATTGTGGTTGTGAGTCAGGTCACCATATGACTGAACTCAGTTTTACAACCATTTTTATCATAGTTATTAGTTGTTAAATCACCGCGATCATTAAACGAATCACGTGGTTGTAAGTCCAAATGCAGCTTATTCAATGATTGTTGTTTTGCCAGAAAACAGCAATGAAAGAGATCTCTGGGGCTGCTAAATGAAATACTCAAAAGTGAAGAAATGCTACAGCTCACTTAAACACTGAATCCCAGGACAAAGGCATTATTTTGCAACAGAAACAGATATAAAAGGTAAAGGTTTCCCCTTCTGGGAGGGGGTGATGCTCATCTCTTGTTTCTTAGCTGAGGGAGCCAGCGTTGTCCAAAGACATTTCCATGGTCATGTGACCAGTATGTGGTCATGTAAGGCAGTATAGTACAGATTCATATGAATAGGTACCATGAGGGGTGCTGTGCTTTGAGAAATCTCTTCCACTTTGTTCATCTCAGCTGCTAATATAGAAGAGGCTTTGTTTATTGAAAACCACACCAGAATTCAACTGCTGAGAGACATCTTCTTGCAGAATTCTAACCATTAAAGTGAGATTAATATATAACTTAATATTATAAACACTTTGATATCATAATGTAAATAATCCCTCTATAAATATTTTTTCTTGATTTCAAGTCATTATGATTATAGGCTTAGTATAGTTTTGATGAGTTCTTGAGTCTCAGTAATTTGCTCACTTTCTACTTTCTGGCATGGAACAAGCAACCAGGTACTTCCAACCATCCTGAAATTGGAATGCAGAAGAAATTAATTTAGTCTCCCCGAAAAGCAATATTTTTTTTTCATTTTTTCAAAATATACAAGCTGAGAAACATTGCCTATGAAAAGGTAATATTTGGGAGCACATATCGGGATTGCAAATCGGGATACAAGGTTTGTGAAATTGCTCAAAAGTGTTTTGACTGTGCAGATTTAATTGTTCTGCCTCAGTGAACAAACAGCTGATTCAGATACTTGGAAACAGACTTTTTATGAAATTTAGCCCATAAGACAAAACATGTAACAGCCTAAAATTGTTTTCGTAGACTGTTTGAGACAATGTTTAAATCAATTTTGTTATACATTTTTTAAAAATTGCCTAACCTGTTTTGTTTAAAAGGCTCATTTATTATCATACATAGCAACATGGAATCTCAGGTGCCAGTTCCTTATCTCATGTTCACCTTCATTTGTGTCAAGTTCTTCCCAAGAACCTAGGATATTGTAATATATCAGCATAGTAAATGTTTGACCTTTTGTAATTGACAGATGGAAATTTTGTCAATGCACAGATTTTCCAAATGCCTGACAAGATTTTTTGATACAGCACCCAATGTACTAATAACCACTGAATCACCACTGCCAGTTTAGATTATAATTTTTCAACTTTGATTTTGAAATCCTGATAGTATCTGATCTTCTCCAATTCTTCGTTCACATTGCCATATTAATAATCCAACCACAACAAAATTTGTGTTATGAGCCAAGAATTTTATCAAGTTTATATTCAGAAATTCCACAATATTTTAATTCATTTTCACCACTTTTTCAACTATAAATTCCCACCAATTTTCATAACTGGCAAATGATATTTTTTACAGTTGTTCCACTGAATCATTTTGGCAATTGTCTAATATAATTGCTTATAATCTGTTTCTTTCACAAGCTGAGTATATGATTTACTGCTTCTTTGCACAGTTTATACTTTGAACCATTGGAACGTTTTTCAATTCTGGCCTTGATTGCATTAGTCTAAGTAGTTTGCTCTTGAGCAGTCAAAATCAAACCTTCAGTTTCTTTTTTTTAATGTTCTAGTTGTAAGCCATTGCCATTGCCAGGTTTTATCTTTATCTATTTTCCCCTTGATCTTTTGTAGAAATTGATCGTGTAATGCTTTTCCTTGCCAGCATTCTGGTAGTGCTTTTATTATAATTATTTTGATATTCATGTTTTGTTTCCTGCACATTCAATAAGTTCCAACTTCAGTGCTTGTTCTTTACTGTCTTTTACATAACCAGCCAATGCATTCTTTCCTTTTTTTGACTGTTTGTTTGATTTGAAGAAACTTCTGTCTCTATTTCTGTGGGGCAGATATACAATAATATATCAATATCTCTACAGGGATATAATTATAATGAATAAATATCAGTTTTCTCCTTTTTTGGTTCAAATTGCCCAGTTTAGCTGTGTCCAGTTAATAATTCCAGAAGTTTATTGTCTCACGGATACGCCTCAGATTTTGATGATGTTTTCACTGTTGAATTTTGTCTTTAGTAATGTTCTCACTCTTTAAAAATATGATTAGTAAAGAATGCATCCAATTTGTCTATACCTATTATCCAACTGTAAAATGCCCAGTTTTTCAAGCTACATCCTGATGGTTTCTTATAATATTTACCAATGAATGGATTTCAATTTCTGATTTTCCATAAAACTTCAAATCATCCATATAAAGCAAATATGAGATTTTATTATTTTATTTTATTATTATTAGCTGTTTGATAGCCAAGATATGTTTTCTTCAAAATCACTGAAAGTGGGATCATAATAAGGGTGAAATGAATAACCCTGGAAGATGCCTCCTCTAATTAGGTTTTTGTCCAGACTTTTCAGTAGTTGGAGGCACAATCTTCAAATTTAGCACTATTAACTTGAAAAATAAACATTGTGTCCTAAGAAAGTTTCACAAAAATTTATGTTGGGGGTGGGGAAATCTATACATATTTATAATTATTAAGTAAAGAGAAGGCTATAATAAAAAAAATCTGAACAACTGAATTAGGTAGTAAAATTTGATAGACTACCTAATCAGATGGAAGTTGGCAATAAAAATGGTTTATTATCTCTTTTAATCCATAACTTATAAGGGTCATGTAATCAAACACATTTGGATAGAAAGAGTACTTACTCCAAGGTCTATGTTATTATGAGGTTGCAGAAAGGCATCATCACTGTTTTACAGGCTTATGAAGATTTAATTCTGAGCAGTGCTAATGTCGCAACATATTCTATATTTCTATGTCATTTAGAGTTTTGTGTGAAATATTATAGATACTTAATTTCTCCTTTGGGCAATCTGCCACATTTCCTATGCTAAAAGTTTTTGAAGCAGCTTTATGCAAATTCAGAATTTGCATCTCACTGTTGGGGGTCTCTAGTGTACATACTAGTAGCTACATGCCTGTGGTTATGACTTGATCCCTTCAGACCTGTCTGAGAATTAAACCTTTTTGGATCAGTATATTTTTTGTACTCATTAATAATGTTGACAGAGATATGGAATCCACCCAAAATGCTAAGTTCCAAGGTTCGGTCTCTGGCATTTCCATATAAAGGCTTCTCTGAAACTACAGCTAGGAAACTCCTTTCAGGAAGACCTATTTTTCAACTTTGATTTTAAAATCCTGATACTTTCTGATCTTCTCTAATTCTTTCAAAATTGAAATAATTGAATCTGTAAAAGTTGTGCCACCAAAAAGCTAAGAACTAGTTTGAGGGGGGGGGGAGAAGAAAGGAATAAAAAGAAGCATCAGTTGAGAAGATGGATCAGACTAAAAGAATGTAGCCCCTAGAAATGAGCAGCAGAGAAGAAGGGATGATATATAGAAGGAAAAAAGAGCTAAAAACACAGTGGTATTAAGAAGCCAGTGTAGAAAGCAGTGTAAGCCATGTAATTTGAAGCCAAGCAACTCTCACCCCAGTGAGCTGAGTCAGAGTCCAGAGGGGACAGCAAAGAAGACTCTCTGATTTATGTTTTTGAGGAAGGGAGGAAAAAGAAGAAACAGAATTGTCAGGGACTTGCAGTAATGCTCCTGTAAGGAAAAAATATGCTCCAGTAAACTTTTCTGAATGACTTTGGGCCAGTCACGCACTCTCAACACTAGGAAGTTGGAGGTAAGGGTAACCCACTTCTGAAATCTTGCAAAGAAAAAACTGCAGGGACTTGTCCAGATAATTTCCAGAAGTCAAAAACTGACTTGAAGACACACATATACAAAATCCTTTCGGAATTTAATCTTCCCTTCCCATATGTATGTATAAAACAAGATTGAAAGAAAGATGCTATTACAACATCCTAGTTCTTGATAAGAACTCAATGTGTATGAAGGCCAGCACCAGCTAAAGAACTGCCAGCTGTGACTTCACATTATTGCGAAGAGATAATAATAAAGACAACATCAAACAGAAGTGAATACATCATGAAAATGACGAAAAAAATCAAAGTCCTAGTTTAGTGGAGGTAATACCTTCAAGGCAATTAACAGCTGGGCAATTCCAGTCATTAGGTACACTACTGGAATAGTGGATATTATAACGTATCCGTATAGTATATGTGTGAATTCAAGCAGTGTGGTTTTTTGCAATTGACAGATGGAAATTTTGTCAATACAATAATTTTCTAAGTGCCGTTTCTTGATTTTTTGGTACTGCACTTATTTATTTATTTAAATGTATTTATTTTTATTACTATTGGGAATAAGTTGCTGGTCACAAATATTTAAGAAGAATGTTTCATTTTGTTTCTGGGGAAAAATTAGGAAGATAGGGGCTTCCCTCCTGCTAGTGATGGTAAGATTTCTTCACCTTGCCTTCTACACATTCCATAACATCCTTCTCCTATTCTTAACATTCAAGAAATTGTAAAATTCATTCCTTAATTATCTAGATCAGCTGTGGAGGTGAGTGTGTTCTCTTTCCTTTAGACATACTCTGGGAAAAGTTTGTTAAAATAACACAGTGTCTTGCCTTATTTACTTACAAATTAATGCAGCAAGTAATCTCACTTACCATAAGGGGTTCTTCCCAATGTGGATTATCATGAAAAAGCCTTATCCAATGTAGTGCTTTCCAGATGTGCTGGGTTTCAATCAGTCGAATCACTTGGTTCTGTAGGAGTTGCAGATTAACATGGAGTTCCAATCAAAGATGATCAGGAGGGCATCAAGTTAGAAAAAAATATCCTCAGTGCTCTGAGACAACTATTGTAGAAGGAAAGGAAAGAAGGAAAGTATAATTAATTAATCACAAATGTAATCTTGACTTTGGAAATTGGAACTAGGATCTCATTTGTGTAACGTGTATACATTGCAGATCTAGAAGAGACTTGCCTGTATTGTGGGGTTTCTGATGACTGATGTCCCAATAAAACTATTTGATGTCATTAAAATACTATATGTTCCTGCCTTTTAAAATGAATTTCCTCTGTTGCCTAGTGCATAATACCAATTAATTTGAAATATGGCTGCAGTTACTTCCCTGTTCAAAAAAATCCAGTATTGTGTAGTCCCTTATTATACATGATGTTGAGCTGGTTCTTTTCTCTGGCTTGTGCCAGAATTGCTTAAGTTAGATTCCATAACATCATGCAGTATGCAAAATGATGCTCTTAGAACAGTACACATTATCTTGAAATAATTTCAAAGTGGTTCTGAAAAAACTTTATAGAAAGCAAAACACATTATTTCTTAACTTGTAAATGGTTTCTTTATTCAAATTCTTAATGATTCTAGTGGTTTCAGAATACTTTGTTTTCTTCCCAGTGGAGCGTATTGCATTATTATGTCTAGGCATTTTATCTGAAATATAGAAGGTAAAAGCATACTTGCTGTGATAGATGATCTTTTGGAAGTATGAAAAAAATTGACCCTTTCCCCCAGCTATTCATTATTATAGAGCAAAATTATATTTTAACCAGATCCACTCGTAAAATATGGTTGAGCATAGTAAAAGACCAAAACATTAGGAATTGTTTTTGACATAAAATAGAATGCATCAGCAAAACCATTAGCCTTATAAAACTTTTGGAAATAAACTCAAATAGAAAAGGGAGATGTGTGAAATTAAAGATTTTTATTTCAATTTGCAATCTTGAGACCAAATTGAAAACATTACAGTTAGGAAGAAAATGCTACTGGTAGCTAGTTGGGAACAATGCCTAAAAATAGCAGACTCATATTTCCACTTGTTTATATTGATAATGTGCTAAAATTTGGTATCATAGAATAGAAACAAGATTATAATTTAAAAGTTCAGATCAGAGTTCTTACAATTAAATGACTCCTAGTAGCACCGGTCAAAAGATAGTAAAATTATTTCATTTTTCTATACCAAGGACATACATATACATATAGTATTAATTAAAATCAATGCCTTGTAATCCGTGGAATTTGGTAAATTGTGTAGGATGGTAATACAAGAAAAAAATTAATATTGAATATTTTTATTTACTTTTCTAATATTAGATTATAATATCTTAAAGCTTCTACAGCCCAGTGAAATAGAGACACAAGAATATATCGATGATTATTACTACAGGCTATAAAATAAGTATCAGTCAACAATAATACCTTTACAAGGATCTGCACTTGTACAGCAATTAACTGATTTGTTGCAGGCTTTGCTGCAAATCTCATAAGTTGTACGTTGTGGGCTTTATACAGCTGTTCCTGTTCCCCGTTTAACCATGTTCAAAAAATAGGAACAATCTGATTAAGCCTGCTGACTTCTCTCCTACCTGTGATTTAACTGAAATGATGTTTTTTCTCTGAAGTATTTTATTTTATTTACTTCTAACGCTGCACAACTCCACAGCAACTCTAGGTGACAAGCAACACTGAAAACAATATGGGAACAATATTACAAACAAGAAAGAATAATTATATGCATGCAGAGCAATAAATCATACAACCTAATGTATGCACTCCCATAAATTTTGCTGCTGTGATCAGACTTGTTTTTCAGAATTTAATTTTATTTAGAAAATTTATAGAATGCTTGAATAGGCAAAGTATTTTTCTAAGTTCTGTGTTACTGAGTTAGAGGGACATGAACTAATGCTTGAATTGTGAGGGATCCTATTTAATCAGATCCTCATGTCTTTTGCCCAAACTAATCTAATCCAGGACTCTTATATAAAAATAATTGTTATTGTTTCAGATCTTAATAACAATGTTACCTGCAGACACCTTTAATGCTGAATTTATTTATTTATTCAATTTCTATAGCCATCCATTTCAATCCAATTGAATCCTAGAGGATTCTTTGATTCATTTTCTTTGATGCCTCATTTATACAATATACTGATTTTTCTTTTTTCTCAATTTAACAGCAGCACATGCCTTGTCAGCAATTCCCCATCTAAATATGTCCATCATAAACGATCTTCTAGAGCCATCTGTACTTACATTTCTTCCCTTTTCCTTTTCCCCAGTTTATCCCTGGTTTCCATGTTGCTTTTTCAAAAATACAATTTTATTGAAGTATTTAAGCACAGTAAAAGCTAAGATGAACTCAACTCAACTGAACTACTGTATCTTCTCCCCATTACCTAACTGTTATTTATATGTAAGCCAGAAATTATCACCTTTTCAGTCCTGGTTCAACAAAAAGTATTTTAGGAGTTGCCAGAAATAACTCATCCCCGATTAAATAGTTCAACTATATATTTTTTCTTTTTGTTCTTCACAATCTTGATCTTTAAATCATTCTAATGAAATCAGACTTTAATCTTTCATCAGTCTTTGGGGTTCAAGAGGAGTCTTCAAAGCTTCCACCCGTCTACTTTGTAGCTCCCATAAAGGACCTCTTGTTGCAACTGTTCCATTTCCAGATCCTTTCTTTGGTTTATCTTTTGCATTCCCATTTTGGTAATCTCCATTTTGTTGTCTATGTCAGGATAAAAGTTTTTTTTTTCACATCATCTTCTAAAATGTATTCATTGAAATCTGTACTCTTTCTGAAATTTTTGCTATTAATATCTCAATCCAATTATCAGAAAATTCTTTAAGATAATATTGTAACCAGCTTAGCCATTTTAACTCTTTTCTACCTGGTACTTTAGTTCCCTCTAGTGTCCGTTCACCAACTTCATTAAGACATAGTTCCTAATATGGGTTTAATTCCATTTCTCTCATTTCTCACAAGTATATTTTAATAATATTCTTGTTTTTCAGACCTTACAGCAAAAAACCCCCAATATTTCAAACCTCTGTGCACTCCCAATCTGTTTAAAGCTCTCCGAAATCACCCCTTCCCCCTCCTTTTTTTTTTCTTTTTGTCAATTGCATATTATTTTAAAATTTAGGTCTCTGTTTAAATTTCTTAAATCCAAAGAAAGTAAAACCCACTAGGTGTCAAATTAAGCTCTCCATTTTGAAAGTCTCTAATACTCATAAAATGGTTAAATCAAGCATTTTCAAATGTGATAAGACAGTGAGTTCAGCTGGCTTGTTGTCCCCCCCCCCCTTTTTTTTTTGAAACACATTTTATTGGTTTTTTAATTCTTAGAACGAAGTGCTCAGGACACACTGTGGTGTTGGGGTAATCAAACATCCAAAAATAAAACCATATATAAATAACTCAACTCAATCATTCAATGTCCCCTTTCTATTTCCCTCAAATAGCATAATACGTTTAAGATGTTCCATTTCTAATTTAAATTTATATAACTGCTAAACCTGTTTTAAAACTGTAAGTTTACAATTACCATAATCAAATTTAACTTTAAATCAACATGTTATCAATTCAGATATCCCTTCCAGATATATTCTAATTCTTAATCTCTCACATCCCTCATTTTATCACAAGTCTCATTTATTTCTTCTTCCACTACACAATACATATTCTAATTAAAATATTAATCTACCCTATACATATATAATCCATCAATCGATCAATCTCTTTAAGACAACTAAATAATATTAAACCTTAAATCATTTCAGTTCATTAAACAAGTCAAATTTCATCCAATTGATTATCATGCCTTATCACATCTATGTTATCAGAAAAAAACATCATCTTACTAATTTAAAACAATTAATTATTGAAACAATCCAAATCTAGAAAGCCACCATTTTTTCCATTCCAATACATAATAATTTTCATCAAAATAAACCTATTATTCCAAAAACTACATTCTTCTTACTTCTAACTCTGAATTGTAGTCCATAAATCAACAGTGCCTTTTAATCCATTACACATAATTTTAAATTTCTCTTTTCAGTCTTATTCTGGCCTTCTTTCTGTGCCAAGCAGGTTTCTATAACCAAGCTTCCCTTTCAGCCGATAGATCTCTCTTTATTGCTTGCAGTGCCTTTTGGAACGATAGGAATCCCATCCTCTGCATTAGGCATCTATTTCTCTCATCCTTAAAGCTTCATTGCTTTAAAGTTTCAAGTCTCAATCTTTGATTATTCTGATCCTCAAAGTTATAGATGGAATGTTTATAAGGTAAAATAAATTCCTCTTTGATCTCAGTTGTTTCCTCTTCTAGTATGTTTTGATTTATAGAATGGTCAGATGTAGTCTGGAAATCAGTTTGAAGATTTGAAGTAAAACTTCTGGTTCTTAATTCTGTACTAAACTCTTTCATTGTAGCACATATTTCTGCAGTAGCCTCATAGATCTTTTCCAATATAAGTTTGCAGTTTAATTGTGAATGAGATTTCTCCATTTTAATAGTAATTGAAGAGAGTCTCTTTTTTCTTTTTGTGGAGGCTGTATTTAATAAAAGTTAAGCAGTATCCACCCCCACAATTCCCACAGCTGCATCAGCTTATCTTTTCTCTTCAAAAGTAATTTGAAGGTCAAGTCTATTCCATCTCCAAAGAATAACCAGAAGTTGCAGTATTAGGTTTTCACCACTAGATGTCCTCAATAGATTAAAAAAATCTTTTCCAGACACCACTTTTTTCCCTTTTTTCTATCTTTTAAAATAAAATGTGGAAAAAGAAATAATCTTCCAGCATAAAATGATAGTACAGCTCTTAGGAAAGAGTTTTTTCTGTACCCCAAAGCAAATGAGAATAAAGTATAGTCTTTGAAATTTTGTTCTATTCTTTTGTTCAACACCTTTCTTCCCAGATATATAGAAGCTGCTTTTTCAAGGCAGGGAAATAATTCCAACAAGGCTCTTATAGGCAAAAAAAAAAAAAAAAAGCAGGATAGAGTGAAGAGAGGAGCAAGGGGAAAGTCTCACCTGGGTTTACCATGGTGGTTCTTAATGCTTAGATGTTCTTTGACTTGCAGTTGAAGCGGCTAGATGATCGGCCATTTTACTGGCCGATCTTCTTCTCCGTCGGCCCTCAGAGTTGGCTCGGACAGCAGGAGGAGCCGCCGCTCCTCCGCAACCGAGCGAAGCCTCGTCGATGGAAGTCGCACCCTCCAGGGTGACTTTCGACCCACATAAGGGTCTACCAGCGGAGGGAAGCTAGCTGACAAGGAGACGAGTCTCTTCGTACGACTAGAGACGCTGTGATCCGGAACCGGAAGTCGGCTTGTTGTCCTTATTAATGACTCCACTACTGCTAAAAGCAAAGATATCATCTGCTTCAGTTTCTGGTGCTCAAACCCTTAGGAGATTGTTGTTTTATGGTCTCCTCATGCGGAGCTGCCATTCAGAGCACACCTGGGTGATCTCCGGTTCTCTCCTCCAGAGAGCTTCAAAGGACCAGTCTGCTTGCTGGTATTTCATTCTACACCATCGTCATCTGCTCATTTTCAGAGACGTCTTCAGTCCACCATGACTCACAGTGGAAGCCCCATTTCAATGTTCCCTTTTGAGCCTTTCGTCATTCCCATATTGCTGCTATAGGTAGCCTTTAACTTATTATCATAATGAAGCCAAGAATTTCTGTCAAAAGTCATGATGGTCATAAGTCAAGGCACCCACCTAACCAGACCCAAACTTCTAACTTTTTTTTGTGGTGAATACCACAGTCCAGTTTTCAAACTATGTCAATACTCACTTAAATGCAAAAAGGACATCTCACTGAAAAATGCATACCATTCACAGAAAAAAATAATCACAATCAAGTTGTAAGCCTTTTTGGTTATTCAAACATATTGGGACACATTGGGCTTAACATGCTGTTGGAGAGTTTTCTTTGAAAACCAAGAGGAGTTTAGCAGCAAGGAATCTAAAACTGTTTAGGGAGTCATGATGAGCAGTGACAGGGATGTAAACAGCTCTGAGATTTTGTCTTTTATAGTTAACTATTAAATCCTCCTAGCATATTTGTGAGAATAAAACAAACCCCTTTAAGAGGAGTAGAATAGCAAAGAAAGGTGGATTGGTTTGCATTGATGTTTTTCTGGAAATTAAATTAATATGCAATAATAAAGGAATGAAAGATTCTAGGAAATATGCATAAAGTATCCAAATAGGGAACAGCTTTGTATCAAAATTGTTTTCCCCCGTTCATCATTGAATGAATGAAGGAAATACTTAATGAAAATAATCCAGTTCATATTCATTTATTACATTTGATCACCGAGGCCAATATTGTTTATATCTTCTTAGCTGAAAAAGAAAAAAAAAACCTCTTACATTCCATAAACTAATCATGTCTAGCCAGAACAGTGTGTGTGTGTGTGTCTGCGTGCGCACGCGCACGCACGCACGTTTCCATAGGCTGTAAGCAGAATGATAAATGTATTGATATAAGTAGAATTATGGAAAAGGAAGTCATATGACCCTCACACTAACCCTATTTAAATGAGCCCTTAAATCTGTAAACCACCCAGAATCATCACTTGTCTAAATTTGGTAATTAATTAAAAGTAAATAAAACCTGGCTCCCCTCCCCAATAACTTGGAGTAGTGTCATTTGTAGACCCCAAGTAGGATGTTTGTTTGGGTAGTAATTATACTCCACTTACAATTGTTTGTTTCATATGGTTTCTGCATTATTTTATTATTGTTGTTTCATATTGTGTGGCATCCAGAATTGAAACAGAGGCAAGCAGTTCTGAAAATGCAATAAATAAATGAATAAATAAATCTGGTGAGTACTTGATGGTGCAATCTGTTCTACTTTGCTTTGTTCTTTTGTCTACTCTGACATACAAACACTAGAGTAATGGCTGGCTACATGTTCCCTAAAATTATGAAACCGATGCTTGTTTCATTCTGTTGTGTGATAGCCTGTTTGTGGTTCCAGGAAAGATGGTGACATACATGAATATATTCTCATTTTCAAAAAGCCCCAACAATAAATACAAGTAAAAACAGATGAGGATTTTTTTTTTATCCACAAGGTGTATGGCAAGAGTAAAAGTCTGAAAAAATGACTTCCTTGAAAGATTGCCTTCAAGAAACAAGTTTTTTCAAATCTTGATGGATGCTCAGATGTACGTAATTCCAGTTACTAGGCATGAAAGAAAAAAATGGAGCTGAAAATACTGATATAACACTTCCATAACTTTAATGAAATATGCTTGTTTACTCCCCACTTACAAACTCAGTGTAAGTGCAGTCTAAAGAAGCACAGATCTGTTGCAGAGAGCATGGAAATCAGTTCCAATGTAAAAGGACTCATTTTTATTGCATTTTTCCTCTGGCTGTGTGATTAAATTAAATTCAGATATGTGTTTCAGAGTATTTTATAAAATGTGTGCTGTCAAAGACAACTGCACTTTCCTGCACTTGAAAAGAGCAGAGGTATAGTGAATAAGGTGTTGAATTGTGACTGGGAAGACCCAGGGTCATGTCTAGCATTAGCTATGTAAACACTCTGGGTAACTCTGGTAAAAAGAGAATAAAACTAACAGGGAATAAAGGGAATAAAACTAATAAATAAATAAATAGAACAAGCAGAAAGAGACACTAATAAGGACAATAACTCCATATAATCAAGACCAAAATAGCTAATGGGGAGTAAAATTTAGAGAACCAAAACACTGTAGTTTAAAAGAATCGTATCCTATTATCTCTGATGCTTTATCAGAAGAAACATTGTCAAATATTTCACCCGCGAATTACAGTACTGAATATATTTACATATCAATATTTTTGAAGAGGATATTAAACTGAAGTATTTAAAAATTATTCTGAGAAAAAGATGAAATTGCCCAATTGTGTGGAGAAAGGAGGTAAGATATATGGAGAGTTTTACATTTGACTGTTTTAAATTTCTTTTTTAGTTATTTAATAAAGCATATTGCTTTGGAAAACTATTGGAAGAAGCTAAGGGGCTGAAGTGGTGAAGGATAAAAAATATTTCTTCACTTCCATAACTACTGTAGAATAAGCTTGATATACTGTAGAAATCATTACTAAGATATAATCAGATTCGAGAGGAGTTTTTCTCCACCTGTTTTCTAATCATCTTCTGATGTGCTTCACTGCTCTCATCTGAGGTGTATTTCAAGGAGCCAGTGGGCTCGGCACAATTTATTTATTTACTGAAATTTGTATGTTTTCCCAGTCAAGGGCTCTGGACACCTCATAGATACGTGAATTCCAAAATCAACTGTCAGTAACAATTCTACAGTAAAACAGAACATTCACACAAGTATAAATGAGACATAAGAGTTAGCAGTCCCAGTGTAGCAGTCCCTTGCATAAATCAGTATCTTTACTACCTTTTGGAAGATTAAAGAGAGAGAAGGCCAACTTGACATTGGGAGGCAAGTTGTTCCATATGGCTAGAGAAAGTGTTCGGGAATAATCAAATCAGCTACCTGGGACATTTCCTCATTTCACAAAGTAACATAGGACCAATGTTTTCTGGAATCCATTGGCAACTATTAGTCTCCAAGCAAGAATCATCAACTACAAATTTACAAAATAACCGTTTCAAATGTTGTTTTCAAACTGAATGTTACATTAAACAATTTCTTTAAAAAATAGTGAATGTGGACTTGTAGGAGAAATCTCCCTCACAATTTTCCCCCAATTTGTCTACACCAGAGATCAGCTCACAATTATGTAGAAACAAATATTGCTTACTATGATATGCGAAGCAACCACTTTCCCTAATGCAGTTGATTGAAAAACAGGCAGACAGACCAACTGGTCAAGAAAAAGTCTTCTGATATTACTGAAGTGAACTGAGAAGAATGACTTAGGATAATACACTTCCCTTTCTACTCTCTTTTCATGTATTCCTCAAGGGTCTTGAAATTCATATGATGGGTGAATATGTGTATAAAAATGCTCTGTAGAATTTATCAGAACCAAAAGGCTGTGGACCATTTCTCTGTGAAGTGAGAGGAGATTCTTGTTTAGTGACTTCACCCTGTAGGACAAAGAAGATAATAGGAGCTAGCAAAAGGCATGTAAAAAACAAAGAGCACTAAATAGAACGAACAACCACCTACTTTTCACTGAATCACAGCACTGATATACAGTTCCCTGGGCTGAAAGGTAGCCATTTCATGTGCATTCAAGTGAGTCTCAAAGGAATACTGTAAACTCTCTAATGTAAAAATGTATCTGCCTGCTGTAGCACCCGTCTTTCGGTTCTAACTCTCAAACCTAGTTTAATGTACAGTTTAATACAGGGGTCCCCAAACCCTGGGCCTCGGCCCGTTACCGGGCCGTGGCCTATTTGCAACAGGGCTGCGAGAGCCGCAGACTAGCGCACAAATGTGCGCATAATTTGACTCATGTAGATGGTGAGCTGGCATGCAGATGCATGCATACACAGCTCAACTAGTTGAGCTGCATGTGCTTCCATGTGTGCACTAGCCGACCCCTCGTGCAAGTTGAGCTGTGCCCGCGAATGTGTCCCAACACGCTGCTCATGTGGCCCAGTTTCCCTCTACCCTTTCAGCCAAGCCGCAAAGGTTGGGGACCGCTAGTTTAATAGATTCAACTGGAACTCCTGTTACAAATTTCATTGACAGCCATGAATTCAGTGACTGTCCTAAGAATGGTGTTTTTTCTTTCTGCTTTAGCCTTTACTGTCCTGTCTTCAAGTGATATGAACTATCATGAATAGAATGTCTTATAGACATAATGCAAAAATCCATTATCAATTTTTAAGCAATAATAGAGATAAATAACATATTTAATTGTCTGCCTTTATTTGAAATACAGTTTTCAGATACTTGCAAATTGGAGGATTATGGTGCTGCTAGTCAGATATCCATTCTCAGAGAAACATGGTAAATTTCATTTTTAAGCAAAGCAAAAACTTTCCAGTTAAATAAAAAAGCTTTTATGTGGCATCATAATACTAATCTAAATGTTTCAGTCTAGAGGACAAATAAAACAAATCCATTATATAGTATGTTTATACAGGAACTGATGCAAACATCTTAAAATATGTTGGCAATTTTTAACCCTATAGATTAAAGCAGCTTTCTTTGGAAACTCTGATTTTGGTGAAATGTAGCAGGCCAATACTTTTTGCTAAAAAAAAAAAAAACACACACACACCAACCTTCTAAACTTTTCTTTGTCAGGGTGTGGACATTGTAAGAAAATGAAGCCAGAATATGAGAAAGCCGCAGAGATACTCCATGCAGACAATAATGTAAGCTAATTTCCTTTCCATTTTCAAATGATACATAATAAGTAACTGAAATAATAAAAATGTTCTTGTTGCAATTATTTCATCTTCCCAAGGGTTTGCAAAAAAGATAATTTCAAAGTATAATCTCACTGGTAATGCATGAGTTATGCCAAAATTATTAGGAAGAACATTGTGTGTTTAAACACAAACAGAAAAAAACATGTTATATTCAGCCATTGAACCTTCTGTTGTGCATAATATGAGAAACCTCAAATGTACCAGACTTCTTTGTTTCCTCTATTAATTACAAATTTCAGGTTTAATGTAAAAAAATTGAGAAAACAATGGCTTGGATTTTTGCCATTTACAGGTGTGCTAATAAGAACCTTTCCACTTTAAGCATTTAAGTTTTCATTTCAATGTATGTGTATCTAGAAGATCAATTATGCTGATTAGTCGTGTCTTAAGTAGGAACAGCTCTTCACTTAGGCACTTAATACCTTTTTCATGTTATCTTAAACCTCTCTTTCTCTAATGGTTCAAGGGCTTGAGACAGAAAGTGGATAGAATTTGGGATTTCAATATTTGAGACAACTCCCTTGTGCATTTGTCAATCCAAGCATGTATGGAACTTATTCCACATTATATATAATGCATAGTTTCTTACTGAGTGCTGTTTATTGTATTTTAGCTACATTTTATTACTGTTAAATTGGATTATTTTATTATTTTTTAAATTTCTCTTGACTTGATTAATTGATTTAAAGCTTCATAAGATTTGTGATAAATTTTGCAATTCTGGAAAAGACCATCAGGAAAGGTCTTCTCTTCAAATGGCATTTATGTAAGCATGTGTATGTAAAATTACTTTAACCAAAGCCCAAGAACCCATCATTATACAAGTTCTTCAGGCTTGATCACTACTATTAGCTGTGAACTATTCACCAGCTTAATGTTTATTTCTTGGTACTATTTTTTCCCTTCCCTTGACAGCATTAAATTAAATACTGTAATTAAACAAATGTTTTGTTAATTGGTTGGACATTTTCAGAAGGATTATCCTTGAGTGGATAATGGGTTTGTCATAACAAAACTTGTAAAACTCTCCAGAGTTGGTGATGATGAAAGATTCCAAAGCATTTGTATTGCCTTTCTAAAGTTATTGTAAATTGTAGATAACTACTCTGTAAGTTCAGAGTCTCCATTTATGTGCATTGTTCACAACTTAGGATATACTATTACAGGCATTGCTTTATATTGCAGAAACCAGGTGTTTTGGCAGCAGTAGATGCAACTGTCAGCAAAGCTGTGGCAGAAAAATTTCACATATCAGGATTTCCAACCCTCAAGTTCTTTCAGGATGGAGAAGAGAAATACACCTTGCCTCACCTCCGTACAAAGAGTAAAATTGTGGAATGGGTGCTAAAGTAAGTGATCTCAACAATGAAATATTTGGAAATAATCAAGTTGTTCCTAGTTACTATTTTGGAAGTCTGAAAACATAGCATAGGCTTGCTTGTTCTTCCAGTCTAGTTCCTGTAATTTGCACAGATCAGAGTATTGCTCTGAAACTTGAAATCAGTTCTCACTTCAGACTATAGTATTGATCTGGTGATGATTTGGATATAAACTATGGACAGTACAGTGCAAATAAACAGGGAAGGAGTGACCATTCAACTCCAACATGCATTTGTGATGCTCCAGACCGACCTGCAAAATTCATGTGTGAAGCAAATCATTTCATCTGCATATGTTCCCAAGTAGACATATATTAAAAATGCACTTTGTCAAGGATGAGGTATTTGCCAGGAAGGGGAACTGAAACTGTTGACCAGGAAACATGAAAACTGCTGTCTATCCATAAATAGTACTCTTACTAGGTGATACTACCAACACCTGGCATCAAGAAGTCTGTCCTGTTGTTACTCAGAACAGCAAGACACCTGTTTTCTGAATGGCCATATCTCCAAGGCAACTTCTGTGCAGTATTGCTCATGATATTTTTCAGAAACAAAGATATGTTTATGATTTCAAAAAAGTTGACCACCAATGTCTTTGGTCATAAAAGCCATATACCTCTAGATTGGATTAATGAGCTATCAATTATTTTGTTTTGAATTAGGTTAAAAAAATCTTTATCCCAAGCCCCTAATTTGGGGAATTGTAGACAAATATTGTGAGCTGAGCCTCAAGGTATGTAGAAAGATGCAATTCAAGAATATGGTATTTATACTAGCGTTCTTGTTAATATTTGGTACAGTACCATAGTAGCATTCTAGTTGAATATTCATAATTAAAGTTGTTAATCAACCAGGAGCAAATTGTACCCTTTTAAGAAAATGGTAAATTTATGGATTAAAATTGTTTATTATGTACAACTGGGTCACTTACATAGAAGAATATACAAGTGCCATTTTGGAAGAAGTTATTAATTCTTAATCTCAAAAAGGTTTTAATTAATAGTATTTGGCTGCTTTATTAGTTGTACCTCTTGAAAACCAGTTTAATTAATTTGGCATCATACTAGCTTTATGCAAGAATTTAGAGCATAAAACCTCAATGCTAATACCTTGCCTGTATTAGTTCAGCTAGGTTTCCATGGAAAGCCTGTTTGTCACAGAACAGGTAATGGAAGAGCTGTTGTTGGATTGCTCCCAGGGCTGAGCTGTAAATAGGATGGAAAATTTGTTATTTTGGACTATTAACACAGTATTCAAATTACATTCGTATCTCAATCTGCTTATATAAACTCACTGTATTTCCTAATGTAACAAAGATAGAAGCCAACAAAAGGAGGTATTGGAATAATAAAAGAAAAGACTAAATCTTTTTTTCAATACACATCCTGTTTTTCACTTTCATAAGGTAACATCATTATCATAACTTAACTAGGTTAATGTTTGCTTTTGAAATAGCTTTTTAGGCACTGCAGTTCCACTTATTACTATTTGGTGTATGATGACACCATGGCAGAACAAAAGTAAACATATATACACAGTCCACATAATTATAAGTAAAACTTTTATAAGGGCATGGCAGTGCCGTCATAACTGGTTGTCCAATTCAGCTATCCAGGCGGTGATCACCTATGGCATTGCTTCATGCAGATTTTCTAGGGAACCAGAGAATGCACGCTGTGAGCAGTCTTGCACAATATATTTAATAGTTTGCATATCAGCGTCACAATTGCAGCAAGAGAGTTATTTATATTTATTTATTTATGAGACTTATATACCGCTTTAAGTGCAAGCACTCTCTAAGCAGTGTACACCAGTAAGCAATGTATGTATATATTTACATTGCCCCCAGCAATCTGGATCCTCATTTTACCTACCCCGGAAGGATGGAAGGCTGAGTCAACCTTGAGCCGGTGAAATTTGAACTGCTGACCTGCTGAACACAGTCAGCTAAAGTGGCCTGCAGTACTGCACTCTAACTGCTGTGCCACCTCGGCTCTATTGCCATTGATACTTCTTAATTATTAATGAATTAATAATAGATAACATTAATTATCTGCCAGCTTAACACTACAGTTAGGCTATCAAGATAAACTAGAGCTCTTCATAATGAGAGCTAGCCTTAACAACTCTCATTTTGATGGATTGGTACCCAAAAGAGTACAATTAGCCCTATTTTTACTTGAAATGACCCTAACCCAAGAGTCCTAACTCAAGGCTCGTTCCCACAAGACATGCTTATGCTTGAGTTTGATTTGTTAGATTAACTGTGATCAGTTAAAAAAACAAACAAAAAACTTCCAGGCTCTTATGCCCATTATGGAGGAATAGGAAATGTACAATCTTGTCTCTGGGTAATAATTCCTAGTTTACCTTGATATCTGAACTAATTGTGCTCCCTGAAATAGAATATATAATTAAAATATATTATGGATGCACATTTGGAACAAATATATACTATAGGCCCCTGCTTACAAAAATGTTGCAATGTGTTCTTTTTTCTCTCTTCAGTCCTCAGGCACCTCCTCCACCTGAACCAACTTGGGAAGAAAAGCAAACAAGTGTTATCCATCTTGCAGGTGAAGACTTCCGAGAATTTTTGAAGAAAAAGAAGCACACTCTCGTAATGTTTTATGCTCCATGTAAGTGGATGTTGTACTATAAAATATTGAACATTCATCTATATTGAATATCAGCAGAAAGAGAAATGGTTTTCTAGTGTTTTTGAATTAGCTAAGCGTGGTTTAATTATTTTGTTCAGTTGGAACCACAGCTGGGTGGCAGAGCACACCTCTTTCATTAGAATATCTTGGGTTACTCTTCTACTTTCTGACAATGCAGCAGCAAAGGGCAAAAGGAACAACGTCATGACTTTGGAGCAAGGATGCTTTGCACTGCATTATTTGCAACAAAAAGCACTTGAACCCAATCTCAACAATGCGGCTGAAAGCAGTCAGCACGTGGCTTTTGTCAATGTTAATACTAACCAGTTAACCAAAGCAGTATAGATAACTCCCTCCCCCCACAGGTCATCACATGTTGGGTTCTGCAGGATGTCCTGAAGATGATCTCAGAGATCAAGAAGCAGTAAATTAAACTATATGAGTATACTGAAACTAAAAAAGAAGAAGAAGAAAACAAAAGACAATTAAACTAAAATGGAAGGTGGGATTGCTTACCGGCACCAGCAATAATAAAAACAATAGGAGCAATGAGCCACAATCCTCATCCTGCTTAGACTGCCTCCCACAAGCAGCAACCAAATGACTGGAATGACTCCCGAGAGTGGCTGTCTAAAGGCCTGCTGCTTACGGTAATTCCAAGACCACTTCAGATCACCTCACCCAGCTAAGCTGATAGATAGCAGCAGGAATATGACTGGTAGCTAATGAAGGTATTTATTTTGGATATAAGCTGAAGATGAAATGTTTGTTCTCTACAGTAAGAAAGGATTCATATTTCAAGAATAGGACTTCTGGGGTATTTTAAAATAGGTGCAACAATGGTTTTGATAGAGATGTCCACTTAACTTCTGTACTCCTGTGGTGTATAATGCTGCCTCCTTGAAATAATGGATAGCTTAATCCTCACTTAGTAAAAGGTAAATAAATACTTGTTTAACTTCTATCATTTCATTAGTTTATAAAGGTTAGATTGGGTACTCCACAGACTCAAGTTTATGGTTTTCGCTCTGATATATCTGAAATAAGCATATTAGGGCTGTGCATCTCCTTAATTATAGTTGGACTGTTTTAAGAAAAATGCGTATTAATAGTCTTACCCTATAATAAGGATAGGTTACAGTTACTACCAAAAAGGAGTTATTAGCTGACTTCTGAATCACATTTAGTCACATCTATACTTTTAATTACAGCCGCAAAATATTTAAACAAGTTTCTTTAATAATTTCTTGCACTCAAAGGCACTATTTCTTCAGTTTTATTTTAGATGAGTGTGTACATATGTGCTGTATCTTTGATATATATATAATACACTCATATTCAGTAGCTTTTTTCTTAATCAAACACTGTAGGGAATCACATCTCAGCTTGCAGTGAGATAATTATAAAGAAAAACAGAAGTACAAATAATTGCGCATTGAAATTGCTCTCCTTGTGTACTAATAATGTGCCTTCTGTTAAAATATGATTTTATTTATCATTTGTTCAATCATGGGACTTCTTGGAGTGTTTATTCCTACCATTTATTACTAACTTGATTTGCTTTAATACAGAAGAACTGCTAACATTGCCATGGTATTTTGGTTTAAATAATTTTCTTTCTCAACTCTGAACCACGTCCAACATTAGTGAAGCTTGTTAACTGAAACTTTCTTACTGTGTTCATCAGAGACCTAGAAACATCTTATGTGATTAGGTTTGTTTGTAGATTGGAACAGTTCAGTTCAACTCAGTACTTTTTAAAGTACTTTTTTAAAGATTGCATTTGGTTTAAGCAAAGCATCTTTGCAGATATTACATTATCTGCTACATCTTCATAAATCAATACTGGGAACCCAGAAAACCTGTAGGAAACTATTTCATAAATAGTTTTCTTTCATTTTTCAGATTGCAGAAGTAGTACCTGCAAACTTCTTCTCTGAGACTTTGCAAACAAATGTTGCTGCATAGAGGTCAGGATTTTAACTGATCCTTTTCTCTCCCTACTCTTCAATAGCTTGAGAGTATCCATCCTTCTAAAGTTGATGGGTTTATTCTTATCAGCTGGCCATATTCTTAGATTGCATGGTGAATTTTGCTCCTGAGTTTGTTTTGGTTTTGAGAGAGTAGGAGATCAGATAAGATACACCAGGGTGGCTATATTAGAATATTGTGCTCTCTCATTGCTTTCTGTGGATATTTAAAAATACCTTCTTGGTATGAATTACTATACCAGCCTATTCATATAATGGGTTAGTTCGTGTCTTCCTCTCTCTCTTCCTTTTTCTACACAACACTCTTAATCACTGTACCATATCCCTCTCTTTCAAACAACTAGATGTGAATCATTATAGTATAGGAGTTAATACTAGGAAAGATATGAAGTCTGAAGAGCAAGACTTCAAAATAGCATAGGTTGTATCTTGCTCAATAGTAGCAACTGTGAAAGGGATCTTGGAGTCCTCATGGACAATCACTTAAATATGAGCCAGCAGTGTGCTGCAGCTGCCAAAAAAGCCAACATAGGGCTAGGCTGCATTAACAGAGGGATAGAATCAAGATCACATGAAGTGTTAATACCACTTTACAATGCCTTGGTAAGGCCACACCTGGAATACTGCATCCAGTTTTGGTCACCATGATGTGAAAAAGATGTTGAGACTCTAGAAAGTAAAGTACAGAGAAGAGCAACAAAGATGATCAGAGGACTGGAGGCTAAAACATATAAAGAATGGTTGCTGCAGTTGGGTATGAAGAGAAGGACAAGGGGTGATATAGCAGTGTTCCAATATCTCAGGGGTTGCCACAAAGAAGAGGGAGTCAAGCTATTCTCCAAAGCGCCTGAAGGCAGGACAAGAAGCAACAGATGGAAACTAATCAAAGAGAGAAACAACCTAGAACTAAGGAGAAATTTCCTGACAGAACAATTAATCAGTGGAACAACCTGCCTCTAGAAGCTGTGAATGCTCCAACACTGGAAGTTTTTAAGAAGAGACTGGACAGCGATTTGTCTGAAATCGTATAGGTTTCCTGCCTGAGCAGGGTGTTGGACTAGATAACCTCCAACAACAACAACATCATCATCATCATCATCATTATTATTAATCATCGCACGGTCAGACAGATGTTCAGACTGGATTTGGCATTTTTGTCTACCTATCGAGTCCTTACCAAGGACCTGGGATAGGCAGATGTGGATGATTGATGGTATTACAGAATTATTATTATTATTATTATTATTATTATTATTATTATTATTATTATTGATCATCGCACAGTCAGCCAGATGTTCAGACTGGATTTGGCATTTTGTCTACCTATCGAGTCCTTACCCAGGACCTGGGATAGGCAGATGTGGATGTTTGATGATATTACAGGTATCGTCGCAGGATGGAAGCAGTTCCTAGTAAGGCCGCCTTTTGCAATTGACTAATAGCGAATTTGTCAATGTCAATGGTGTTCAAGTGGTGCTCCAGTTGTTCTGGGATTGCACCCAAGGAGCCTATTACTATTGGTACTACCCTTGCTTGCTTTTGCCACAGTCTTCTTATTTCTATTTGTAGGTCTTTGTATTTTGTTATCTTCTCCAGTTCTTTCTCATCTATTCTGCTGTCTCCAAGTACTGCCACGTCCACTATCCAGACTTTTTTGTCTTTCTTATCGACAATTGTTAAGTCTGGGGTGTTATGTTGCAGGTGCTTGTCTGTTTGAATTCTGAAGTCCCAGAGCAGTTTAATTGTATCATTTTCTATGACTTTCTCAATTTTATGATCCCACCAGTTCTTGCTTACAGGCAAATGATATTTTTTTGCAGATCTTCCAATGCATCATTGTTGCTACTTTGTCATGCCGCTGCTTGTAGTCAGTCTGTGCAATCTTCTTGCAACAGCTTACCAGGTGGTCCATTGTTTCTTCAGCTTCTTTGCATAGGCGGCACTTACTGTCTGTTGCTCTCTTCTCAATTTTGACTTTATATGCATTTGTCCTTAAGGCTTGGTCTTGTGCAGCCAGAATTAGTCCCTCGGTCTCCTTCTTCAATTTTCCTGATCTTAGCCATTGCCAGGTCTTATTATTATCTGCTTTCCCAGCTATTTTTTTAATGTATTGGCCATGTAGTGCTTTGTCTTCCCATGCCTCTATTCTGTTCTTCATTTGGTCTTTCTTGTAGGCCAGTTTGGTCTCTCCAGTAGTTAGTAAGCCTTCCTGATATACTAATTTCAGTGCATCTTCATCATTGTTCTTCAGATATTCTTCCAAAGCCATTTTTTCTTCTTCAACCATCTGATGTACTTGTAGCATTCCACGCCCACCTATTTGCCTTGGTAGATAAAGTCTATCAATGTCACTGCGTGGATGAAGGGCATGATTCATTGTCATTATTTTTCTGGTCTTCCTATCCATTGCTTTTAGTTCTGCTTGAGTCCAGTCCACTATTCCAGCTGTGTACCTAATGACTGGGATTGCCCAGGTGTTGATTGCCTTTATGGTATTTCCTCCATTGAGTTTGGACTTTAAGATCTTCTTCACTCTCTTGATGTATTCACCTCTAATCTTTTTCTTGACTTCAGTGTGCTTGATGTTGTCAGCTTGAAGGATACCCAAGTATTTGTAGTACTCTTCCTCATCCAGACTCTTAATGTTATTTTCGTGGGGCATCTTGATTCCTTCAGTTTTCACTATTTTTCCTTGTTTGATAGTAAGTGTGGCACATTTGTCCAAGCCAAACTCCATAACAATATCTTGGCTATATATACGGACAGTGTTGAGCAGCGATTCTATTTCAGATGATGTTTTTCCATACAGCTTCAGATCATCCATGTAAAGGAGATGGGATAGTCTGATAGATGTTTTTGATGTTTGATAGCCATGTCCTGAGTTATTCAGTATTGTTGACAGAGGAAACAGTGCAATAACAAATAGTAATGGTGACAATGAATCTCCTTGAAATATTCCTCTCTTGATATTAACCTCTCCCAGTCTCTCACCATTGATCTGCAACTGTGTCTTCCATTGTGCCATCGATCTTTGCACAAATTTTCTGATGTTTCTACTGACTCCTGTTATTTCTAGGCACTTGATTATCCAGTCATGTGGCAGAGAGTCAAATGCCTTTTTGTAGTCAATCCATGCCACATTCAGGTTGGTCTTCCTTTTCTTGCAGTTTTCCAATATCATTTTGTCTATTAGGAGTTGATCTTTTGTTCCTCTGCTATTGGGGCGGTTTCCTTTCTGCTCAGGTGGAAAGAGATTGTTTTCAACTAGATGCTGTTGTACTGCATCAGCTACCACACCAGTTAGTAATTTGAAAGTTGTTGGTAAGCAGGTAATTGGCCTGTAGTTGCCTGGTGTTGCCCCTTTTGCTGGATTTTTCATTATTAGGTAGGTTTTCCCAGTTGTTAGCCACTTTTCAATTTCTCCTCCTTGTAGTATATTGTTGAACTGCTTGGCAATGAGTGGGTGTATAACAGTTAGATGTTTCAACCAAAACCCATGCAGTTCATCTTCACCTGGTGCTGACCAATTTTTGATTTTCCTTGCTCTTTTTTCTACCATTTTTGTTGTTATTACTAGTTCTTTCATTTCAACTTCTGTTTTATTTGCATCCACCTCTTTTAACCAAGCCGCATCCTTGTTGTATTTCATTGGGTTATCCCATATCTGCTTCCAGAGCTGCATTGTTTCTTCCTTGTCAGGTACTGACTGATTCATTGCAGTTTCTCCATTGATGGATTGGTAGAAACGTTTCTGATTGGATTGAAGTTGGAGGTTCTGCCTATAGTTTGCAATTCGAGCTTCATATCTACTGATTTTCCTGGCTATAGCTGTTATTTATTGCTTTGTTATTTCCAGTGCTTCCTTGATCTTCCTTGTTTCTAAGTGGTATTTCTTGATTAGGTATTCTTTGGTCTTCTTGTTCTTCAGCTTCTTTTCTTTCATCTGTTCTAGCTTGCTTGCCTGTGATCTTAACTTGCTGATCTCATTTTCTAGTCTAACCTTCCATTTTTGTGGTGCACTGTTTGTTTGTTTTTCTTCTTTGTTGATTTTGCATCCCAGGTATTCAGTTATAACTGCAGCTGTGCTGTACATTAATTGGTTTGTTTCTTGCAGTGAATGGTGCTTATACTCGATATTGCAGTATTTGCATCTTTTAATGCTTGTGCTAGCTGTCTCTTTGAAACAAGCTTCAATGCAGGCAGCCTTATTCTGTTGTTTTTGTGCTGTTCTAGATGCTCAGTTATTCTTTGTTTCAATTCTTTTATTTCTTTAGTTAGAGGGTTTTGTTCTTCCTGAGGAAGAGGTGCCTGGTTTCCAAATGAGAACAGTTGTATATCTCTGCTGGATTCCTTCACTGCCAACTCCCCCTGGTTTGCCTCTACATTCTGAATTACTTCTGGTAAGGCTTTGATTTCTTTGCCTTGGGTAAACCTTTGCAATTCGTCCAATTCGGTTTCTGTGAATACTTTTATTTCGTATTATAAATCAGCGTTGATCTGTTAGTCTCTGTTCTGTTATTTCTGACTCTGGATGTTGTTCTTTCCAGAACTGGTGCATTCATTTTAGATATCCTCTTCTTGTTGGACTTGATCTGTAGTAACAGATCATTATTTCTTTGTTTTCAATCACTGTGTATCTGCGACAGGTAGCACAGCCCTCCTGAGTCCTGTAACTCATTTTTCACCAGATATCCAGGAACTCCAATATCTAGAGCGGACCTTGTTAATCCGAGCTGGTATGGCATTCTGCAATTTACGTCTCACCATATTTTTTATGGGAGAGACACTCTTTGTCTGACTCCTCTGATGAGACCTGTCCAGTATGGTTGAACCTCTGGCATAGCTCTCATCTTCCTCAGAGTACACAAGCCCCACAACCACGTCAAGGTAGTGCCTCACTGGGGGATTATTATTATTATTATTATTATTATTATTATTATTATTATCATCATCATCATCATCATCATCTCAGGGTAATGAGCTCTCATTTATTTTTCCAAGTTCTAATCCTGGGACTTCCTGTTGGTCCCCCAAGCAGGTCTAAAGCCATTTAGTTCTTTGAGATCAGCATGGTCAACTAGGTGCTGTCACCTAACTCAATGGTTCTTAACCTTTTTGAATGAATCACCCCCTTGAGCCAATGAGGAAGTTGTCATTGCCCCTCTCCCCCAACATAACCTCTCAATCACAACATAGGAAACAATTCTTCAATTTATGCAAACAGTTTTTTATTTTCTTTAAAATTGTCATCAAGACATATCGATGCAAATAATTTATTTCCAGTCTTTTCCCCATATCTCAACCATGTGAAAAATTTTGGTGCCACCCGTCACTTTATTCCCAAACTTCGTGATACATGTATTTCATTATTATCTTATTTATTCAAGACACTTAAATGTAATGACCACTGAAAACAAAATTCAGTTGCAAGAAAGTGAAATGCCCAAAAAGAAAAACAGTAACATTTAATGATTGAATTACAAGTGAAATTTAAGATGCAAAAAGAAATATAAAAAGGGCATAAGAACAAACCGCAATGCAGGAACTAAGAATTTCAAGACAAAAACTCTGAAACTAAATTAAGATTCGAGGAAAGTATATATAGTCACACACACTGTAAAAAGGATTAAAAAGACACAAAGAAAATATAATATCGAACTGGAGTGCACGCTAAAAAAGTACAATACAAATAGACATATAAAATGTTTTACAGAGCACAACAAAAATTCAAAAACGAAGCTGAAAACTCACACTGGAACGTGAAATCCAATGCAAGCAAATACAACGATAAAAGCTCAGACAATTATCAATGAAAAAAATGTATGTACACGAAAAGCAAAAAAAAAAAAAAGAACATCAATGGCTGCCTTGTGCTTGGTGAGATGATGCCAATTTCTTGATGTCTGGAACCATTTTTGTTAATCGCATTCTTAAATCATCGCGCTCAGAGATCTTCAACATGTTCCTTGATTTAGAAAGGATCTGTTGGACGGCGCTGAAGCCCCTCTCCATTAAGTAAGTGGAAGGAAAGGCTAAAAGAAGCAACTTAACTTCCTCCCACAATATTTTCACCCAAAAAGCTTCGTAGCCGTAACTCTGAAAATGTGACTGGGTTTTATAGTCGTATTTCAGATCTGTCAGTGGCTCTTGCAGTTTGGGATGAAGTTGTGCAAAGTCTGCTATGAAAGGATTTAGCACACAAGTGGGCACTTCCAGATTTATCAGATCATAGAATCTGGTTTCCATATCTTCTTTTAGTTGCTTCAAGTGGCAGCAAAAAACATCCAAATCTTCTCCTTGGAGTTCACCTTCATTACCAAGGCTTGGGAACTGATACAGCTCCTGGCGACTCATATTGCTTGCAAGGAGGTCCAGTCTGGAAATAAATGAGCAGATTATTCCCTTGGCCTTAAGAAAATTGATTTTGTCTCCTTGCAGCTTTATGTTCACTTCATTCAGCTTGTCAAAAACATCAGTGAGATAAGCTACATCCAGATGTCGAAGTTTAAGAGAACTGCTTAGACTTGGGTCAATGGATTCAAGAAATTCAACAACTGTGTCCAAAAGTTTGTGGAATCACCACAAACACTTTCCTTTTGAAAGCCACCTTACTTCAGTGTGCAAAAGGAGACGTTCAAACTCCTCGTCATTTTCTTCATAAAGCTTGTGAAAAAGTCGGTTGTTCAAGGCATTCGACTTAATTTTATTCACAGCATTAATGACGTAACGTAGAGACTCATGCAAACGGCCACTCAAATTTTTTGAGACAAGGTGCTGTCTATGAATGACGCAATGGACAGTCATAACTCCAGGTACAACCGATTTTAGATGAGCTTGAAATCTGCGATATCGTCCAACCATGGATGCAGTTCCGTCAGTTGCACATGCCATGACATTTGTCAAAGGGGTTTTTCTCATTAAAAAAACTCTTCAACCTTTTTAAATATCGAAGAACCTTTTGTGTCGATGGCTAAATTTCGAACAAATAACAGTTCTTCCCCAATCTCTTCATTTCTGTTGATGAAATGGACATAAGCCAATAACAAGGCTTCATTTTCACGAATTGTTGACTCGTCAATCTGCATCACGAATTCTGTATTTTTCAATGTGTCAATAAGCCTTTCTTCCACATCAGCAACCATTTCATCAATTCTTTTTGATACGATGTCATTGCTCAAAGGAATCGATTGTGTGATAGTGCTTGCACTGGGCCCCAACATGATGGCAACAATCTGTTTCACTGCTGGTAAAATCAGCATTTCTCTGAGAGTGTGAGGTTTGTCACATTTTGCTATCAACAAAGATACTTCATAGGAACAAATGAGCCCCTTGTCGGCATTGAGTGACAATTTTCCAAATAAGTTCCCAACAGTGCTGCGACCCTCAAACTTGGCCTTTAAGGATTGGAAAAATGATGCCGGTTTGTCGGCTCTTTCCGAATGAATTCTTACCAAATGGTCTTTCAGTCCGGAAGGCTTCATCGCTTCATTTGAAAATGTTTTCTCATAAAGAAGACAAAACGGAAGCTGTACGTTGGAAGGAGATGGAATGAATCCCAATTTTAGGTATTCCATCGAATATTGGCAACACTTCCTCGGCCATGTTGAGAGATCTTCGAAATGAAAGGCACCACCTGCAAATTAAATTAAATTTTCGACTGCACTGGAACACTAGAAAAACACACGTGGACGTCGAGAAACCTAGCTTCAACAGTTACGTTGACATTACAGCTGATGTCACAAGGGACAGCCATTCAGCATGCGATGTTTCGAAAGAAGCGCTCCCTCCTCCATCACTGCCCATTATGGCCAATGGCATGCCATTGTATGGGTAGAGGCTGCTGCGCAACGCGCATGAAGATAAGCAATGCGTATTCACATATGTATGGCATTCTGTACTGAAGCTAGCTGGAGGAACATTTGAAAACACAATTCAATCCACTAATAGCGAGCGATCTGATGTTTTTGTATGACAGATATACAGCAATTCACTGTACGAAAAAGTCTCAAAAGTGTCCCCAAAACATCTCGCTCCATCATCCCCATATCGCCCCTTTTTCGTTCCTTCACCCCTGCATTGCCCTTTTTCGTTCCATCGCCCCCCTGAAAAATGAAATCGCCCCCTGGGGGGCGATATTGCCCAAGTTAAGAACCACTGACATAACTGACCCTTCAATAGATAAGCAGTTCAGTCACTGTTGATTTATTTATCTTTAATCAATATGCTTGTGATATATATTCTTTCAAAGGGTTGGCCAGAAACAAAATTTCATTCCAAATATAAAAAGTATCTGATGATGAGCTTGGTGCAGTATCAAAGAATAGCCCTTAATAGAATAAGATTTGAGTTGCTGGACTCCATGGCAAAGAATGGAACATACAATGAGAGAAAGTATATATGTGAAGCTTCAGATACAGATATATGTTCTCTGTCAATTTTATGCCTCAACCAAGATCCAATATTTAAACTCTTTATTTGACAAAATGACCTATTTGGGACTAACAACAGATTTCCCTATCTTCAGGGTACTAATATGTAGCCAGCAGAACTTTCAAGTTTATAGTAAAAGTTGTTTACTATATATACAACAAATTGGTGTCACGTGTAAAGATAATTCATTTATCTGAATGCATCTTGTTCTGTACTTTGGTATATTCACACCTGTTTTATTCTTTTGTCAGTTGGCATTGTACTGTGCCTTGATACAATCAATTGATTAATCATTAAGCTAATTAATTAATCCTTGCCTGGTTCAGTACTACCTACCCATCTCTGACATATTGCCATCCAGCCACTGTTTCAAAACGTGAAGATGAATTTACCAATTCCAGAGGCAATTTTTTACATTGTTGAAACCTATTACAATTATGAATTTCATCCTGATGTTCATTTGACATCTCTTTCACTGCAATTTAAGTCCTTTTTTTTGTCATGCAATCTGGAATAACACTAAACAAGTCTACCCTATCTTCTGTTTAAGAGCCCTTTAGATAATAGAAGGTAACTAATATGTTTCTCATGGTTTTCTATATTCTAGACTAGCGGTTCTCAACCTGTGGATCGCGACTCTTTTTGGGGTCGCACGAGCCTTTCACAGGGGTCGCCTAAGACCATCAGAAAACACATATTTCTGATGGTCTTAGGTAGGGCTTGTCAACCGCCTTCTCTCCCTCCCCCCCCCCGCTCCACCTCACTTGTTTGTGGAAAATATGCTGCTTGGAGGCAGTCTGCATGAACTCTACCAAATGTTCCCTGCAGGGGGCCATGAAGAGCGCAGGCACAGAGCAAGGCCCCACCCTCCCCAGAGACTCATTGTGCAGCAACTGGATTGATTTCTTCTCGTGCACACAGGTCAGCGAAGGGGAGGCCGCCGCAGCACCCAATCTTGACATTGTAGTTCTGTTGATTAATTTGAGAAAGAAGTATTTTATAAACACACAATCGGGAGGGGAGAAAAGGGATTTCAGATTGTAAAAGGAGAAATAAGAGACGGAGAATTACCTATAGTACTGCTAAATAAGGTAGTTAGTTGGTATAATGCAGACATTCTTTCATAATAAGAAATCTTAGTTCTCTGTCTTGTTTTAATCCATGCTAAACAATGTTAAGTCTTCTAATGAATTCTAATCAGCTGTTTTACCAAGAAAATTGGTCTTCATGTTGATGCCAAACAAAATCAAAAACAGATTATTAGGCTACTGGTTCACAAGGTCTTAGAAAAAACAATTATATGCATATTGAAACCAAGTATGGATTTATGAAAAATAAGTCATGCCAAACAAACCTGATTCTTTTTGATAAAAAGACTAGGTTGACTACTATAGGAATGCCACAGCATTTTGTATCTTGAGTTCTGCAAAGCATTAGTCAAGTGTTCCATGAAAAGATGGCAAAATATTTGATGGACTGCCAATCCATGAAAGATTATGTAAAAATCTTCCAAGTATTATCTGAATATTCTGAACTTAAAAAATGCTTTAGTCCTTGTTGCCTTGGCAACAGAGTCTCTATTTTTCCATCAAGGTGATCTTACTTACTCTTTACACCATTAATCAAAGAATCAATGAACTGAAAATGAAGTACATACTGATATTTTAAATTCAAGGGTATTATAATAAATAATGAAAAGTAATATTTAAGTCTGATGCTTTTGCTTTTTTGTTCTAAAGAGCAGTAGCGTATATTGCTTTGCATTTTAAATATTCCAGTGGTACATACACTGTGTGCACAATTATTAGACAAGTTGTATTTTTTGAGGATTAATGTTATTTGTGAACAACTACAGTGCTCTCGGTCAATTCAAAATGTTAATAAACCTCAAACCTGAATATCTAAGAAAATTAAAGTGAGGTTTTGGCTTTCTTAGGAGAATATCTATATATGTATAATTATTGTGCAACTATTAGTGTGCAGAATTATTATGCAACTAAATAAAAAATGAAAATTTTCCCATCTCATTTATGTTCACCTGTTAAAGTGAGAATAATAAACAACTCAAAATTTACAAATAAATATTTCTGACATTTCACCCCCCAAAAAATCAGTGATCAATATAGCCATCCTTCTTTTCAATAACAGTCATAAACCTTCCATTCATGGGGTCTGTCAGTTTCTTGATCTGTTGACGATCAAGTTTCTGCGCATCAGCAACCACAGCCTCCCAGACACTGTTCAGAGAAGTGTACTTTTTTCCTTCACCATAAATCTCCCATTTAAGAAGGGCCCACAAGTTCTCAATAGGGTTTAAGGTCAGGTGAGGAAGGGGGCCGTGTCATTATTTTTTCATCTTTAAGGCTTTACTGGCTAGCCACACAGTGGAGTCACCTAACTGCAATGGAGCCACAATATCTGAGCCACAATGCTCCATCGCACAATATAATGCGATGGAGCATTGTTCTGCATAAAAATCATGGTCTTCTTGAAAGATGCAGACTTTTTCCTGTACCACTGCTTGAAGAAAGTGTCCTCAAAAAACTGGCAGTAGGTTTAGGAGTTGATTTTGAGTCCCTCTTCAACCCTAAAAGGTCCAACTGGCTCATCTTTAATAATACCAGCCCATACCAGTACCCCACCTCCACCTTGCATCTGAGTTGAAGTGGAACTCTGTGCCCGTTACTGATCCATCCACAGGCCCATCCATCTAGTTCATCAAGAGTCACTCTCATTTCATCAGTCCATTAAACTTCAGATATTTCTTGGCCCAGTCTTGCCATTATGTGCCTTGTTCAGTGGTGGTCAGGTTTCAGCCTTCCTTACCTTGGCCAGGTCTCTAAGCACTGAACACTTTGTACTTCTGGGCACTCCAGGTAGGTTGCAGTTCTGGAATAAGATAGCACTGGAGGATAATGGGTTCCTGGTAGCTTCACGTTTGGTTCTTTTCAAATCTTTGGCAGTTAATTTGAGTCTTTTTTTCTCAACACGTTTCTTGCAACCCTGTTGACTGTTTGCAACATTTGATGGTCCTGTGATTATGCGCCGATATCTTAGCAACTTCAAGAGTGCTGCATCCCTCTGAAAGACTTTTTACATGTTTTGACTTTTCAAAGCCAGTTAAATCTCTTTTTTGGCCTATTTTGCCTGAGGAAAAGAAGTTGCCTAATAATTATGCACACCTTGATATAGGGTGTTGCTCTTCTCTGGCCACACCCTCCCTCGTTACACAAATAAACATCACTTGCTTATATCCAATAAGCATTCAAGTTTGTACAATTTGGAGGTGGAAAATATGTATAAAAATGATGATATAGTCAAAATATTAACTTGCCTAATAATTGTGCACATGGTATATAGTAAGATTTTGATAGCAGAGTATGATTCAATTTAATTTGAAAGCAAGATGGCTACCTAAGATCTCATTAATTATCAAGTAGGCTAAAATAATAATAATAATAATAATAATAATAATAATAATAATAATAATAAAAAAGTTGGAAGGGACCTTGGAGGTCATCTAGTCCAACCCCCTGCTCAGGCAGGAAACCCTATACCATTTTGGACAAATGGCTGTCCAGTCTCTTCTTAAAAACTTCCAGTGTTGGAGCATTTACCGCTTCTAGAGGCAGGTTGTTCCACTGATTAATTGTTCTCACTGTCAGGAAGTTTCTCCTTAGTTCTAGGTTGCTTCTCTCCTTGATTAGTTTCCGCCCATTGCTTCTTGTCCTGCCTTCAGGTGCTTTGGAAAATAGCTTGATTCCCTCTTCTTTGTGGCAGCCCCTGAGATATTGGAATACTACTATCATGTCCCCCCTCGTCCTTCTCTTCGTTAAACTAGACATACCCAATTCCAGCAACCGTTTCTTATATGTTTTAGCCTCCAGTCCCCTAATCATCTTTGTTGCTGTTCTCTGTACTTTACTTTCTAGAGTCTCAACATCTTTTTCACATCGTGGTGATCAAAACTGGATGCAGTATTCCAAGTGTGGCCTTACCAAGGCATTGCAAAGTGGTATTAATACTTCACATGATTTTGATTCTGTCCCTCTGTTAATGCAGCCTAGCACTGTGTTGGCCTTTTTGGCAGCTGCAGCACACTGCTGGCTCATATTTAGGTGATTGTCTATTAGGACTCCGAGGTCCCTCTCACAGTTACTACTATTGAGCAAGGTGCCACCTATGCTGTACTTGTGCATTTGACTTTTCTTGCCTAAATGTAGAACCTTGCTTTTTTCACCATTGAATTTCATTTTGTTAGATAGTGCCCAGTGTTCAAGTCTGTCCAGATCCTTCTGTATCTTAAGCCTGTCTTCTGGAGTGTTGGCTATTCCTGCCAGCTTGGTGTCGTCTGCAAATTTGATGAGTTCCCCATCTATTCCTTAGTCCAAATCGTTGATGAAGATGTTGAAGAGCACTGGGCTCAGAACAGAGCCCTGGGGCACCCCACTACCCACTTCCCTCCATGTAGATGCGATTCCATTGAGGACCACTCGCTGAGTACAGCCGGTCAGCCAGCTACGGATCCATCTGGTGGTGATTCTGTCTACCCCACATTTATCAAGTAGTAGGTTGTGATCTACTTTATCAAATGCCTTATTGAAGGCCAAGTAAATTATGTCCACAGCATTTCTCTGATCCACTAATTTTGTCACTTGGTCAAAGAATGCAATAAGATTTGTCTGGCATGATCTATTTTTGACAAACCCATGTTGGCTTTTAGTAATGACTTTGTTTCCTGTAGGTGTTCGTTGATTCGTTGTTTGATTATCTTTTCCAGGATCTTCCCAGGTATTGAGGTCAGGCTGATAGGTCTGTAATTTTCTGGATCCATTTTTTTCCCCTTTTTTGAGGATGGGAACTACATCATCTCTTTTCCAGTCCTTTGGTAATTCCCCTGTGCTCCAGGATCTTTGAAAAATATAGTCCAGTGGTTCCAAGATCACATCTGCCAGTTCCTTGAAAACCTTGGGGTGTAATCCATCTGGTCCTGGCGATTTGAACTCATCTAGGCTGGATAGGTGCTCACTTACCATTTTCTTGCCCATCTTAACTTGTGTTTCTATTCTGTTTTTTATGGCACTATTTTTGATAGGTTGGTCTGTTTTTTCCCTTTGTGTAAAGACAGATGTAAAAAACGAGTTAAATAGTTCTGCTTTCTCCCTGTTGCTTGTCACCTTCTTGCCACTTTCACCCACTAATGGACCAATAATTTCCTTCACTTTTTTCTTGCTTTTTACATGTTGAAAGAAGCTTTTTTTTGTTATTTTTGACTTTGGTCGCAAGCCTTAGTTCATTTTGAGCCTTGGCTTTCCTCACTTCATCTTTGCAGGCTCGGGCTATTTGCTGATATTCTGATTTAGTTAAGTGTCCCTCTTTCCACTTTCTATACTTGTCCTTTTTTATCTTTCAATTTGTCAGAGAGTTCTTTATGCAGCCATGCTGGTTTCTTTTGAGAGCTGTTGTTTTTTCTCTTTGTTGGTACTGTGCTTCCATAATGTTGAATTCTAATATTGCATGATCACTTCCTCCCAGGGTTCCTATGGCTTCAATACCTTCTATCATTTCATCTCTGTTAGTGAGAATTAGATCCAAAATGGCTTATCCCCTAGTTCCTTTCTTTACTTTTTGGGAGACAAAGTTGTCTGCTAGGTTTGCCAGGAACCTGTTCGATCATCTACTTGGTGCAGAGTTTGTCTCCCAGTTGATATCAGGGTAAATAAATAAGGCTTTGCAACAAATCATATTTCCCAGAGGAGCCCTAACCTTCAGGCAGATAATTCACCTGCCTGATGTGAAATGTATTTTTTCATGGGGCCCATATCCAATTATCTCATGCAATCCCTGAAACTTTGTAATAATCATTAAGTATACAATGGTCTGCCTTTGGCTAATATCTTCTGATTCTGGGGCAAAACCCACATTTCCCTAGAGCATTGTCCCTAGAGCATTGTAATTACTGTTGGGATAAACAGACCTCGTGGAATCTGTGAAATGATTTCCTTCTCATTTGTCACTATTCATTTCTCATTCTTTTTGCCCAAACGTATTTATTTATCCTATGGGAGCTATTTTTCTTTTATATTACTCTTACTCCAAGTTATATGTCAGCAGAATGAACTTCAGAAGTAACAAAGCAGGTAATGTGTATAGAGGGGTGTCCTTTTGAATTGTGATGATAAAACCTAAAGGAACATTGGGCAAAGGTTCTCACTTCTGTATAACACAACTTCTTTTATAAATCTTAAATTTTGAATCAGCTTTAATTGCTAAAAAGATTGCCATGAATGTCTCTCTTTGGCAGTCACTTTAACAATTTGCCATGGAGGGATATCATTTTCCATTGAATAATATGCTTCTACATTAGCATATTCTGCCTAATTATAAGGCCACTAAGTTTAATGCCAATGAGCTTTAACATATTGCTTTAAATTCTGTCAGGCCTCAGGCTAGCCATAACTCTAAATCTTTATGTTTCCAGAAGTTCTCTGCATTCAGAAGCTAATTAACAGTAGAAACTTTTAAGAACTCAAGATTGTTAGAGAAATTCTTTATTGCAGAGAAGGAAAAAAGTCAAATATATACAGGTGATCTTGTTTGTCTGAATTTTGGGGTCTTATTCTAAGTCTTTTTAGGCCTCACCCTTTCAGGTCAATGGGCTCTTGGCCAAGCTTTTGTCAGCCTTGAGACTGGAGTACACCTATTCCATGTTTACACTATTCTTCTCTTAGGCATAAGCTACACCGATTATCTTCTTGCCTGTTTGAGATTACTGCTCCTGAATCTTGATGGCTCTGTCCTGAGACCTAGTTTGTCTTCACTCTTAAATTATGTAGAACTTGAGTCCTGTTCATGAAGATATCCTTTTCATAGCAGTAACTGCCTTCAGTGTGACCACTATGGAGCAGAATCTGGATTTAGGACCTTGGTTTTGCCATTTAATAAAGTATGAAAATAAAACATTTTCAAATAGCAACTGTGCAGCAGAGCCGTTAATATAATTCCCACTGTGCCCTTTCTGAGCTCTGGGAACACTTAGAACAAGTATACTTCAAGATTTGATAGCTCCTGTAACAGAGTCTATTTCTAAACAAAGTAAGAAGATGGAAAATATATTGGCAGTTGCTGCACCATGTTTGTTCCTTTCATAGTAGATAGCAATCTAATAGCTTTTCTTCTATAACAGATGGCACGAAAGGGATTTGAGGAAAGGAAGTGCATGACTTAGATGGGATTTAGAAAATCGCATCTTTGTGAATTTCTGTTTTTTTATAATACAGAGCAAGTGGCTTGGGGAGCAGAACAGCCTAAGATATTTTGAATAAAATATATCTATTGTGCATATGCATGCAGGCCTCACATATACATGCAACACACTACTGCAGGCATTTATATATGTTCTTATGTCATACATATATCATTTCTTGTAGATGCTTGAAATTGAGTAAATACTCAGTGATTTATTGTCTGATAATTACTGGGGGGGGGGCTTTATGTTTTCTCGTGTTTTGCTTGTTTTCCAGGAAATATATTTCTTATTAAGAGGGGATAAATAGAGAAAACAGAATTACAAGTCTTCATATTTTAGTAGTTTGTCAGCAAGAAGGAAAAATTGGTATGAGAAAAAGTCCCAAGTGTTACAATTTCTAAGGTTAGATTTATTTTGTTCTGTTTTGTTTTTGGTAAAAGATGGTCTTAATATGAGATCCTGAATGTTCTATCAAAAAATTCTCAGAAAATAGACCCTCTCAACCCTCCAAGATGATATTCTAATGAAGGAATAAATAAAGGCGGGAAATAAAAAAAATAAAAAATAAACACATATCTTTTCAGACACAATGAAAAGATCTAAACTGTGAGCTAAACTATGAAAAAAATCTATAAAAAATTAGGTGACATCTTGGACAACTGTACCTAAAAGGTTGAAGCTCTAGAACTATGGGTTTAACCAGGAGCCAAGAAAAGAGTGCCAAACATCCAGACTCAAAATCACACCAGATAGAGAATGGATGAGATTTTTTTTCTTCCCATCTGTTTCCCGTTCAAAAATTAATCTTGGATTTAAAAGGCTTACTTGTCACCCTTTAAACTCTAGTACAGGGGTGTCAAACTGCCGGCCCACGGGCCGGACACGTCACATGGAAGCCGCGCCCACTCCATTGCCAGCAATGGCAAAACCGTTCCAATTCGTTGCGCGACATCAGATGACATTGTGAGTTTGACATGTCTGCTCTAGTACTTCCATCATTAATATATTTGCTCTGCCTGTGCTTAGATGCACTGATCCTAAACAATCCATCATTCAGATTTTAGTTCTAACATTTGTTGTTTGAATTGTTGATTATACCTGCAAGTTTAAACCTCATTGGTTCAAAGAGGATTATCTCCTAGCTATATGTAATTCAATTGTTTTTTTGCAAATTACCCATAAAGATACAGTACATGGAGAACTGAAACTATTATAATAATCTTTATAATATCCAGTCTCTCATTGCGCCAGTTTTTATCTCCAGGCATAAAAGTCACTTATATTTGTTATTGAATACTGCCATTTGTGCTGAAATGTTGCATACAACAAAGCAGTCCCCTCTGTGGATGTTTATATTTTACACAGCTATAAAGTCATTGGAATTTCATGCAACCAGGGCTTTTTTTTGTCATAGAACGCCCAGAACGGAGTTCTGGCACCTTTTTGGGATGGAACCTTGTAGGATAAGCAAGGCGGGTTGTATGACGTGTGTGAGTTCTGGCATCTTTTTTTTTTTTTTACAAAAAGCATTGCATGCAACCATAGAATTAAACTGGTGTACAGTACCTGATTATGTAGGAATTTAATCTATATATATTGCCTTGTACATGTTTAAGTACTTTGTATGAATAGTTTGCTTGCATGAGGATTTAGTCATAGAAAATCAGAAATCAGCCTTCATAAATAGCACCAAATACTCTGAAGCTAGTTTTCTTCGAGCAGGAGGTTAATTCTTCTACTATACTGTCACATCTTCCGCTCTTAAAAATATTGAAATGGTCTACATACCAAATTGAGAAAGACATTTAAGAATATTACTTCTTTGAAGGGGTTGTTGCTGTTTTTGGGATGGGGAAAATAAATACAGTAATTGATTAAAAAGTGATATTGGATGAAGGCTTGTTGTGAAAATGGAATCTGCTGTTGAGGGAATGGAAATCACATCTGTAATGGATTCTGAGCTTGCCTGAACTTTTTAAAAAAGTAAATAATTAAATTGAGTTTCTTCTCATTTGCTGCATTTGGTAATTGTAATAGATGAAGTTTGCTAATCCAGCAAGAATCCAGATTCTTCTTAGTTATTTTCTGATAACTTCTTGCTCCTTGAGAGTTCAGCACAGGATTTACATCTTTCTGTTTGGAAGGATATCCGAAGTTCAGTTAATGCCCATTAGCTTTTAAAGCTGTGGCTAGGAGATCTTAAATGATAAAATGTGGTTTTTCACCTAAAACACTGAAGAATCAATGAGTTCGGTGAAGAGGAAGAAAGAAAATATGTGGTTGAAAGGCCACAAAAGAACTGACAATAGTTGTGTGTGTGTGTGAGAGAGAGAGAGACAGAGAGGGAGAGAGAGAGGGAGAGAGAAATGCAATTTTTAAGTTCCAATCAATTTTTCTTTCTTCTGCAAATTGAAGGTAGAATCATGATATAGACACATGGTGGCTCTATTCTTACTGCAGTTAAATAAGGTTCCGTTTCAAAACTCTTCCTTGTTTCTTACATCTGCAGGATAAGAAAAATTTAAAGAAATAATATGAGTAAATGTAGATGGCAGCCTGTCATCAGGAATATTCCTCAAGTATCCTGTACATGAGGAGACAATTGTGCGCAATACTTGCTGAAGTTAAAGCTTAGATATTGTTGCCCATAATGTGAAGGCAAGTTTACAGTGATTGCAATGATAAAGGCAACCAATCATAAAGCTGCTGACAGATGACTAGAAACAATCATTGGTACTATGAGCATGAGTTACAAGAACTCAAGCAATTACTGACAGATGGTCTTGGTGAAATGATGTTTATTGGGTCATAAAGATTCAGAAACAGCTGAACATCTGAACAAAAAAACTATTTTCTTTAAAAGACCTGGGAATATGTGCTTCTGTTACTTGCATTTTGTACCTTTCTTGAGCTATATATAAATCATCCAATTGGTAGGTATATATTCCGGATAATATACAGTTTGGTTTATCTGAGGCTTAGAGGTGGATCACCTGATACAATTAGGCTGTTTCATAAAGTCTCCCTAATTTTTTTCCCCATTCAATGTTTGTTTTTTTTCCCACTTGTAAGCTAAAACTGTGGAAAAGAAAGAGAATTGCATCAACCCGTTTTTCTTCATATTGGTTCCTTGCTAATCAGCTGAGCAGTTTGGGTGGAATATGAATACTGTATAACCCTTCTCTCCTCTCTCAATTCCTGATGATAGAGACAGACTATAAGTAAAAGGGACATATCAATTGCTAGCAAGCAAAGAGTTCTATTTAAACAATGAACCATAACATAAGTCTTAACATTATCAGGTAAAGTACTAATTATGGCATGCATATCTATTTTATTTATTAATGTGCCTAAATTCAAAGCAAAATGAGCAATAATTTGATTTTTCATTAATATTTTATTGTGGTTCCACTTTAAAGTTCTACCAGTTCAGTTAATGAAATAATGAAAAGCAATTCTTCATTGATTCCAGTTCATATAACAATGCAGCCTAAACAAATAATTTTAAAAAACCTCGTATCTCAAATCCACACCTGAAATCTGAGGGACAGGCTTTTATGCACTGGACTGAATATTGGAAAGGACCATTCAAAAAGTTTATTAAGGTCCTGGCAAGAGAAAAATGAGAAAAAAATATTTAACAATTAGATTAATAAAGCCTGGTTTCATTAAGTAAAATAAAATAACAAAAGGGAGAAGAAGATAATTTAGGAAATTAGGATTAGGAAATTAGAAGGCAGAAAGAAAAGTTTAAAGATTATGTTCTGTGTTGAAGAGCATTTGCTTTCTAATCTGCTGATACTTCTAAAATCTGCCTTCTAATTTATTTTCTTCCATCTCTCCAATAGTTTCATTATAAATTTGTTTATGGATCAGTTAGACATGATTTGCAAAACCAGTTTTCCACTGATATCTTTCAAGAATACATTGTGGATTGAATCATGAAATTCACTTAAGCAGTGGGTGAATGGAGGAAAAACTCTGTTCTTGAACAGTACTTCTATCCACATTTCAGAGATTCGGACTATGCTATCATACAATCTCCCTAAGTTTAGTTCTCTGATCATTTGCTGCTGATAATAGGCAAGAAGCCTGCTTCTAGAGCCCTGTGGGACTTCTTAAAATCATTAATCAGATTCCTACTTGCAAGCTCACGTGCCCTCCAAATAATAGTACTGTGCAATATGTATTTTCCCAGAATACGTCCACAAATACATCTTGAAAGGGAAAAGAATGATAAGTGTATATGTAAGCATGTGCAGGAGAGAGAAATTTATATTCTGTCTTTTGTGTGGGAGCTTCAGCAGCATACATTGTGCCTTCTTTTCCTATTTTTCCCCATAACAATCCTATGAGGTAAAGTTGGGCTAAATCATCTACAGTGGTAAGCTTCTGAGGCCAAAGGTGAAACTAGAATCTGACTCTTAGTCCAACATCTTAACCACTACAGTACACCGGAATGGGTCTCTAATATGCATGTATGGATGAATAATTTGAAGTGTTCATTGAACTCAAATCAAATTTAAACTTTTGTTTTATGAAACCAAGTATAGCTAACCACTGATTTACTTCATTCTAGGGCCTTAATATTAAATTTGCTATATGTTGACTTACTATAAAGTCAACTGTAGAAAGATGTTGTACTTCATTTTGTGCTATAGATTTTAGAGTTCTATCGTCTCCCACATCAGTTTACATAGTTGCTAAAACACCTCTGTTCTTTTTGCATCAATATTTTGCTCCTATAAATCTTCTGTGCAGAAGGGAATTAATTATTCCCTGGCTAAATGTGGATTCCATCCATTTATGTTAAGAGAATTCTTCTTTGCCTATTGTATGAAAATGTAGATATGACTTTCTAGTTCTCAGTATATCAAGGCATAGGTAGAGTTTTATTTGACAATAAATACAGTATTAAAAATAGTTATCTTGCATTCAGAAGTTAAAGAAAATCTCATGAGATGAAAATAGCAGACAATCTTAACTGCAGACAGTGGGTGTATTGAAGATCAGCTTTATGATTATATTTTGGGGGCAGAGAGTAGGAACGCTTGTCTGAGGAAATTATCATCAAATGAGGCTTTTCATTCATTCATTCTTTCTTTCATTCATTCTTTATAGTCACCCATCTCAGTCAATGACTCTGGGTTGCTTACAATTGAAAAAAAATGTATTACAATGAAATATACTAAAAACATCCAGGTTAAATATACTTAGGAACAAGATGGCCAGTTAGCAATACAGCCAAGATTCCCCGGTCCAGTTGCTTGATCTTTTTGCCTGAGTTCCATGCTGGTTCTTCTTCCCTTTATCTTCTACTTCCTTCCTCTTCGTGTTATTTCCCCCTCTTTCTTACTTACAATAGACAGAATCTCAGAACAACTATGCAAAGTAAATAAAACATTATTCATGTTCCACTCTGCTTTGTTGTGCACTGATATAAGAAAAGACAAGTATGTAGGTAGGTGTTTGCAAATGATACGGCTGAAGTCAAATTAAAATCTTTTGTGATCTATAAAATGGATCGCTGTTGGGCTTGTTTTGGGTAAAACAGGCCTGAATTTTGAGAATTGTATGGTATGAGTTTGTATATGTTTGCTGCTACAAGTGCTATTACCATTGTGTGTAAATAGTGTGAGAATTACACATGAACAGAGTCACCGTGTGGTGAAATTTAATAAATAAAATAAATGAAAACATCTGACTCATTCATAGGAAGATAAATGGGCTATTGCTTAGCTTTCAAACTTGCTGTGAACTTCTGATGGGGCTTTTTATTGCCAAACACTTCTCATGTGGCTTATCACTATGTTTCTTTATCCCACAGGGTGTCCACATTGTAAAAACTCAATTCCACATTTCACAACAGCAGCAGAACTCTTTAAAGAAGATCGTAAGGTAACTCTAGAGTCATTTTGGATTTTTTTGGTAGGAATTTCAGCTTATTTGGTGTGTTGTTTACTTTCTTTGCTTTCAGAAACATGTGAATAATTTCCCACTTTGCCCCTTTTCTTGATTTCTTCCACTTAAACTTGGGTAGAGGAAAAGGAGGTATTTTGTTTTGGGGCAATCTCAACTTGAGGAGAAGTACAGTTTAATCTCTTTGTCTAGGATTTAAGGAAAAGAAACACAAACATAAAAAAAAACCCCGAGAGCAGCTTGAGCTCTACTTGTTATAAGTGTTACCACTGGTTCTATTACTAAAAGAGACCTACTGTTTTTTCAGTTGTAGGATGAGACTTATCATTAGGCTGAGAATGTTGTTTGGCTAGATTCAGACTATGGGAAAGGCTCATTTATTTTCTGAGAGTGGTCTTCTAACACATAATGTAGATAGCATTATCATCTTCAACAGTCCCATGATCTACTAATCAAAGTTCAGAAAGATCATTGCAAAATGGCAGATCTAGTTGTAAGGTTCAAATGGTAAGGTTTAGGAATATTGCCCTATGAGAAAAGTTACTGAGTCTTGGGGAAAGTGAACGTGGAATTCCTGACCTAGGTTTAGTCAAGTGTGTAGAAGTTCTTAATGCTGAATGAGCTGCACATTAGAAGGTGAATATATCTATGCATAGCTATATAAATATATATGCATAAGCACAAACTTAATATGTATTTGTGTTAACCATTTTTGGGGTGATGCTGGTGCTATACGTTTTCACCAAAGTGAATGATATAATTTTGCCACAAACTTTCCTCCCAAGATTGCTTCAAATGAACATTGCATTATTCTCTGATGTTCTTGAGTGCAGGTCACAGAAGAATGAATTTAAATTAAAGGAAGGCAGATTTAAGCATCCTAAAAGTAAGAGCTTTTTGATAGTGGAACCAATTACCCAGAGAGATAGTGGATTCGCCTTCACTGTGTATTTTTGGATCAAGTCTAGAGACCCTACTATTGAGAATACTTTAATTAGGATTCCTTCACTGAACAAGGAGTTAGTCTTAATGGTCTGAATGGGCTTTTCAAACCCTGATTTTGAACAAGAAGTTGAATTAGGAAAGCCATGGAAACTGCAATACATTCCTCCTGCTGTAGCAAGCACTTCAAGGAGAAGTATATTGCCTTCTTTTGCACATATGTGAGTGCAAATCTTGATTATTAAGCATCAGTTCCTCCTTTGCCATACCATCAATACTAAGCAAACTTACTGGTTTTCAAAACTCGATATGGTTTTATTCCATCTGGCAACCCATCCCAGGTACACATGCAACCCCATACATACTCCTTCCTCCTCCATAGTTACAGCATGCATGAATACCACAACTTTGTGGATAGCCCATTACATGACTCTTTCTCAACTAATTTCCCTGATACTGAGAAACTTTGTGAGTATAGTGTTAAATAACTTTGCCCAAATTATGGATGAATTCGGAATTTACATTGCTTCCATTGATTAATAGATTTATTCAAAACCTGTCAAAGGTTGAGATGTCGTTTTAGCCCTCAAGATGGCAATTGATGGGTGCAGCCCTTATTTCAATTAATAGTAGAAATATGAAATGTGCCAGCCAACTAAAATGTAGAAGTATAAAGTTTAATGAGCTGGAACCTAAGTTCCAATTGAGGATATTGAGTTTAGAGTAGTTCCTGAAGGCCAGGCATATAAGAAAAACAGCTATGTTTTTACCTACCTTGTTTGACTTTTCAAGGTAGTGGAGATTGATAATTCTATACTATTTCTTCAATCATATGCAATTCAATTCTGCTGAAGTGTTCTTGGGTTTGCTAATGACCTTTATGGATATTCTATACAGACTGTAGTGTTGTTTAGGAATTCACTTCAGTATTATCATAAAGCTCTTTTTAAACAATTCCTTTTTCAAATTTCTGTGAATTTTTTTTTTGGGGGGGGGTCTGGCTGCTGCTTACACAGTTCAGTAGACAACAGATAAGCAGATCTGCTAAACAAATTGAACTTTAAAAATCCAGCAAGCTTTTAATTTTCAAAGGAAAATATTTGCATGTACCACACAGCTTTCTACAAGCTTGCATTTGTCTCCAACATTGTGATTCTCAATTTTCCCTCTTCTTAAGTCAGTTAATAATATCAAAATGAAGGAACAGATTGCATAACCCAGATACAAGAATTAAGATAAAGAGTTATATCTCTATGCCTTTTGCTAGCTATTTATTGAAAATCCTTGAACTATGTCAGTGCCTTCACAAGGGGCTTTGAGAAACTGCAGTGCATATTTTTAGGACCATAATTCCAGTACCTTCAGCCAACGCAAATATTTGGCTTGAACTGTTTCCATTAAAGTTGGCCGTCATGAAAACAATTAGGAAATTTTGAAAAGACAGAGTATTTATAGCTGATTCCATTTTACTTCTGACATTCCTTTAGAATTGTGTATTTGGAATAGTTCTTGCCCACTTGCCTGTTTTGTACTCAGTCTGTGTAAAGGTAAAGTTAGTGTAATATTTAGACTTAGGAGGAAACAAATTATCCAATTGTCATACAGCAGTATATCATAAGAATATTAGAGACCTAACACTAAATAAACAAAAACATTTTTTAATGTTGAAACCAAAGTGTATCCTATTTACATTCATGCAGTATAATCAGTATCACACCCAGTCTTGTGTCATCTTAAAGTCTAACCAATATATTCTCTTATGAACTGTTGTAAATATGAGACTGTAAATATACCACTGCATTTTATATGGTTTTTATGCTTTTAACTATACAATGGCCAGGGTCATTCTGAGTGTAAAAGGGGCTGTACCTAAATTTGATAAAATAAATAAAAGATTTAGGATTTTCTTTTCCTGTTTACCAACATCAGCAACTACATATCTTGAAGGCTTTAGTCTAGTCATATCAGAAACAGCATTAATACACCAAACAATCCTCAACACTTCTTCAGTAACATGTTACCATCCAGCCTGAGGGGCTCATATTCTAGGACCACATTCTCAGTCACTATCTCATCTACAGCTGTGGTTTTCTTGGAGTGGTTTGCCATTTCTTTCTCCCTCACAGAATGTAATGACATCTTTGCCATTATAACTAAAGTGATCATCTGCCTCCAGCAACTTCATGTATTGTCACCACCTTGTATAGATAACAGCTTGCTTTAACTGGACTGCTGGGCTAAACTTCACACCACGGGTGACCTTATTGCGACTATGTATTCTACATACTCCGCCTTCTTTTTCATCACAAACATTATCCCCAGCATACGTGCAGAATCCAAACATAGGTTGATCTCCTGGAAATCATCATGTAACTTCATTGAGATGTTCAGGGAGCATGACATTTAATTAGCATAATATTTAATAAAAACTAAGTATCTTTCACATCCCCTGTATAGCAAACCAGCATTCTGTAATATTCACATGCAGAATCAAGTTGAAGTCACTTGGCCTCAGCATCCTTTTCTGTATAAATGGGTTTGTCAACTTCATTGCTTTCTAGAAGTAGTATTATTTTTAAAAGAGATAACATTTCAGTCTGAGAAAGAACATTGGGGGAATTAAAGACTTGTCCTTTTTCATTCTTTTCTAAAATCAATGTTCAGTAAGCTATTCACTTCCATTTTCATAACAAAAGTCAATATTTGCTCCTGTGGAGATTTATTTCCTTGAATCAATAAACTGATGAGTGGCAGTACATAATTTTAACAGCAAAAAGCTAACTATTCTTGCAGAAGGCTTTTATTATTGCAACCACATGTAAGACCTTAAAGAACAGTCCTTATAAAGAGGAAGAAGGAGAAGAGCATGAACCTTTAAAATGACTTTTTATTCTATTTTAGTCAAAGAAAACTGAAAATGGAGTTAATGCGTTGCTGTTCATTTGTTTGAACACAAATAAATAATAGCAGTTATATTTTTCAATTGCTGATCATTTAAATAAAAAAACCCTAAGTTTGTAGAACAATAAATCTAAATTGAAATATCTTACACAGTTTTTCTCTGTTTTATTACACTGTTTGAAAATACAAGTAGTGCTTTTTATTAAGTGTTGAGTACCATCACAACCCGTGTCATAGCTGAATTCACTCATCTGTAGGATAATAATTTGTTCCTGGATATGAACCCCAGATATTTTGATGGTTTAGGATTTTGTTCGCTTTTATCCATTTTAATATCACAGTGACAACTAAGTTTTCAGAACATTCCTTTAGCTATCTTTACTTCTTTTTGACTATGAATGTGGTATTACTAGCTTATCACTCTGTGCAGATAAAGATGCCTTTTCTGGTAAAAGAGACAGAAGGTCATCTGTTCCAGGATTCCTGTTTAATAAAACAATCTAATCTGTGTGAATTGCTGCCTTATTGAGTTCAGTGACAACCAAGTCCATGTTTGGGACCTTTGGTTAGTATTTTATGAAGTATGCAATGTATGAGGGGATACAGGTAGGCCTTGACTTATTATGACTCCATTGAGCCCAAAATTTCTGTTGCTAAGTGAGATATTTGTTAAGTGAGTTTTGCCCATTTTACAACCTTTCTTGCCACAGTTGTTAAGTCAATCACTGCAGTTCTTAAATTAGTTAACATAGTTGTTAAGTGAATCTGGCTTTCCTGTTGACTTTGCTTGTCAGAAGGTTGCAAAAGGTGATCACATGACCCCAGGAAACTGCAACTGTCATAAATATGAGTCAGTTGCCAAGTGATCAGGTGACCATAGGGATGTTGCAATGGTCATGTGAAAAATGGTCATAAGTCATTTTTAATTAAAGGGAAATTTCCCTTTTCTGTACAACCTCTTGTTCTTGTCTCAGTATCATTTCTGAGATGGAACAGTGATGAGAACTACATACATTGTAGTTCAAATGTGACCGTTAAAGATACTAGAAATAACCCATTCTGTATCCTTTCAATAAATCATTAGACAACTTTTTACTAAAAAGAACATCCAACTGTTTCCTGGAAAAATGTTTTAAAAAATAAGTTAGTATAATGATGCTCAGTTGCTTTGAACCACAAAATGGGCGACAAATTGATAAATTGATAAAATATAAATAAAAATACTGCTATTTCAGTAGAAGAATTAAAAAATCTGAGAAAATATTTCTCATAAAATCAACATTTTAAGAGACTTTGAATATTTCCAATTTTTTTGAAAAATACACAAATATGCAGTTGACTATCTGGAAAGAGTCTCAAGTTAAAGTACAAACAACTGGTGAAAAACTAGGCTATTTTTAATTCTTGACATCCAGCAAAGCTAACTTTTTCAACATTTATCTGGGTTTTGTTTTGGATTATTTCTGAAATTCTTTTCCAGAAAAATCAATTCCTGTACTACTTGCCTGTACTCTGATAAACTATCAGATAAAAGCTGGCAATGAATTGACATGTCAGGTTTCTATAAACATCTATAAAGAAATAGGATTCCAAAGGAATGTTGTGGGTTATATACCAGAGCTGACACTATTGTTTGTCTTTATTATAAGGTGCTTTATATAAGTAAATAACCGATACGTGAAAAAATGTAGAAGTGAACCATGGACTTACTCTACCACTAGCTATTGTTTGCTGAGTTGAGGAATTTGCTAACTAGCATTTTCAGAAAGGCTCTAAGAAACTGGCAGATTAATGCTTCAGAAACTCAATAGATTTAGAATTAAAAAATACATATTTTTAAACTTTATTAATTGTTTTGTTCCAATTAAATTAATTTTTGTATTTCCTTTTCAGAAGTTATACAGCATCAGAAGTTATACATAGTTACAGTTTGCTATATAGCTATATATGAGGAGAAATCCTGTATGTAAATGCATCTGGATTTTTGAAGTATGCTGTCAAATTTTCCTGGGACTTCATTCTTTGGGATGCAGTATTTCATTTTCAAATAAATCAGGATAGCTGTTCGCTAGTCTACCTCAGGGCACTTCATGACAGGATTAATATGCATTCTTTCCATTCTTGTGTCAACATAAATTGTGCTGTCCCCATAGCCAAGCTCTATTGTTTTGCAACAACAAGGCCAGCAGATGGTTCTTTCCTTACAGATCTAATATGGGACAATTTCAGGGGAGCCATTGGAAGATTCTCCAGTTTTCTTTCCTCTCGCACCCTAAATCATCCGCAGACAGGAAAACCAGTTACTCTCCATAACAAGTGACAGGTGGGTTGGCAGACTCAAGACATGTGCTCAAGGTGCAGAGTTTTGTTATTTTTCCAGTTGCACAAGTGAAAGGGGTGTTTATTGGCCTTGTGTAGGGCAATTTATTTTGCTGTCAATTAAAAAAAAATCCCAGCTGCTAGATCAATATGGAGTGGGAATATATAGAGTGGCATAGCAGAAAGCTTGCAGGTACATCAGCAGAGGCATCCCACATTATCCTGTGCTTCCTCTGAACCCTGATAACAAGTCAGTCAGGTTGTCATTTTTATCTACAAATATCAGTCTTCTGGAAGACAGATTTCATTATATCAAGATTGATATCCACATATTAAAAAATGATCACGCTGTCATACAAGTCCATTCTAGAAGATTAGCATTTCCATATAAATAAACAAGCATTGCTCTTTCAGAAGTGTGACAATCATATTTGAAATGGAGTTGGCAGCACCTCGAAGTAGCCCGCAGAGTATGCATAGTCCAAGTGGTCTATAAATTTTGGAATAACCCAAGTGGTAGTACCTTCTCTAACTAATAAACAATAAAGCTAATTTGTGAAAATCCTGTTATACATTTATTTGGGAGTATCACTTCCCTAGTTTAAATTAGCTGTAATCCTCTTTTTTTGGTTGGGAGAGGTCATAAATGCATTGGTCTTTTGAAGTTTATTTTTAAAAGCAGGTCCAAGAAGTTCCAGAAGATTAGTACATGTACAAACAGAACTCATGCCACATCTAACCAAAGGACTGATTATGCTTTACATAAGCAAATGTCAAGCATGAAGAATCAGGAACACATGTTAAGTTTCAGTTAAGATAATTTATTGTTCATTCCTATACACAAGAATTTAGTCAATAGTCAGTACTAAATAGGTGCTATATAATATTTAACACAATTCAAGAGGAACTGGACTTGGATCGTTTGTGGGAATGTAACAACTCCAGGCTGATTTCTTGACTCCAGGCTTTGCCTCTCCTCCTGCGTCAGATCCCATCACATAAGCTTGGTACCTGATCTTACTTGCAGCCCAAAACAAAATGGTCAGTGACCAGCTGAAAAAGAAAGGGCATGCCCACAGCAAACTTAAGCAGCCAATAGGAGGAAGGAAAATTCTACCCATTGATCATGCCAGCAATATCACTGAGGCATTGTACTTAGTCCTTATGGCAAGATTTGTGTCAGGAAAAGAAGTAAAACAGATGATGTTAGGGTGCCTCCATACTATGTTGGGGATGAAGTGGAGGTGATATGATAAGAACAAGTCCCTTAAAAGGCCAAGCATCATCAGTTATAGATGATCCCTGAGATCAAAGAAGCAAATGAGAATGGACTATTCCATCCAAAAATTACTATATATACTTGCAGATAAGCCAACCCTCATTTTTTTCACCAAAATATAAAAAATATGCCACTTGCAGATAAGCAGACCTTTGACATTTTTGTAAATGTTAATCTTCACAGTTGCCTTATTTGAGGATGGCACATTTTTTTATGGTATTTTGGTTAAAAAAATCAAGGTTTGTTTATCTATGGATGTTCTTATCTCCAATCATATATGGGTACTTAGAAAGTATTACCATATATACTCAGGGATAAGCCCATCATGGATAAATCATAATTTGGAGGTGACTTCTGGTCCTGCGCAGCAGCTCAGCAGTTGAGGGATTCGGTACTCCATGCCCTTCGGCTGAGTTTCTTCCTGTTAGGGGACCCTAAATGGGCCAGGAGCCACCCCAAAGAGGTGGCAAAGAAGGAAGGAAGTCCCGGGGACCTTGGAGAGACGACGGTCGATCCGATCGATCCAAGAGAAGCCTTCTAGAAACCAACAGGAGAAAGGCTAGCCTAAGTTCAGAGTCTACCCCAAGCTGCAAACAACTAAAGTCAAAAGCATTATATTAAGCTGATTGTAAACAGTGTGTTTGAATCTGGGTAAGAACATCGATTTTCTCTATCCTACTTATCAACTTTCCTGAAGAAGAAAAAAAATCCCAAGAAGCAAAAAACCTCCGAAAGTGAAGGAGGAGGATTTTTGCCCCACCCTTTTACTAACGGAAGCAGTAAATTAAACCTTTTATGGAGGACCAAAACGTATTGAAATGAAATGAAATGACTATAAAACCTAAATTTGGATGTTTGAAATTACTGAATGGTTAAGATTCTCATTTTAAAGGCAATTTGTTCATTTTGAAAATTTGAAAAATAAATCAGTGCTGACATCTAGTGGTGGATGAAGACTATGACAGCTATGGCTTTCATGCAAGACTTGGCAAAATCTGGAAAAAACTAATCTTTTACGTGTGACCTTCAAAGCTCTAACAACAGAGAACAGCTGTGACAAAAAAGAAAACAATCTGGGCTGCAGACAAAGTGAGACTTACAAACTTCAGGGAACAAAAAAAAACTTTTTTGAACTTTCTGGATTACAAGTATCTATTTAACTCTGACCCCAAAGCTATTTGCAGAGAAAAGAAAATTTGGATTCTTGGTCATATATAGAAAGAACCTACCAAGAAAAAATAAATACTTTTCAAGAGGAGACATATGATATGTTGCAACTAATTCAAATAACAATGATTTCAAACCACAAAGAAATCCAAAATAACTTTGAAAGTATAAACCAATTCATCTCCAATTTAACTTTACAACAAAAAAATCCCAGGAAACAACAGAGAAGGAACAGATAAAACAGACAACTGAATACAAATTTGAGGATAGAGACTTAAAGATGGAACCTAACAAAACAAAGAAGTATGATTTAACCCAAGTGGAAAATAATTTACAAGAAATACTGGATTTGGAAAAGACAACTTATACTTTAACACAGTGGTTCTCAACCTTTTTAATGCCGCAACCCCCAACCGGTCGTAAGTCGAGGACTACCCAACCGGTTGTAAGTCGAGGACTACCCAACTGGTCATAAGTCGAGGATTTTCCCTGCCCGGGAGCACCACGCATGTGTGGTGCCGCCCCATGAACCGGCCGAGGTGTAGCTGGCAAGCGGCAGAGACAGCAGGCCGACCACCGGCTGGACCACTAGCTGGCCCAACCCAAGGGAGGTAAGGCGCCCGCCGGGCCCCACGCACGCCAGCAACCCTCCCTGTGCCCGCCAGCCTCCCACCCCCTCCGGCCCTCTTTTACTTACATTTTTAGTAGTTGCTCAGCAGGGAGGGGTAGAAACTTCCAGACAGCTTGCCTTCGCTGCAGACAACTTGCAGCACTGTTTGCAGAATGGGACTTTTGGCGGGCTCAGCAGGGCAGAGACAGCCTGGACAATTCCTATTGTCTTTTGAAAGCCAATAGAATAAAAGGGAGTAGCACAGCTAAGGAAAAGAGGAAAAAAAATGGCGGACTGCGTTGTTTGGCGACCCCGTGAAATGGTCATTCGACCCCAAATGGGGTCGCGACCTACAGGTTGAGAACTGCTGCTTTAACATCACAAAACAAATTTGAAGATAAGAAAAAAGATGGACAAAATGGACTGCAGAAATGCCAGGAAAAACACTAGAACTGGAGAGACAAAAAATGATAAGAGAAGCAGAGAGAAAAAGAAAGAAAAAGATTTTCAGCAAAAATGAATGGGCAAATGCCTCTCACAAAGATATTGTACTTGACTTACCTTTTATATCTACAGTAACACCTACAACAATATGGAAAGATTCTTTGATTCAGCAGAACATATTGATTAAGAAAGATACTGGGCAAAAGAAAAAGGCTAAAGTGAAAATTAAGAAAATAGACGATGGGGCCTATCAGAAAGAATATTTAAAAAAGAAACACCTGTTCAAATATGGTTAAAGAAACATAATTTGGGGGTATATTTTAGCTCTAACATCGTTGGCTTATCTGCATGTGTATAAGAGTAAATTTATGTTTGTAATCTAGGTACCTATAGTTTTTCAGCTCATCACCCAATAATTACATTTCCTGTTTTTCCCCCCACAAATTATTGGATAAATGGATTGATCTAACTACTAGTAGTCACATTCTCAGGGTCATTTACTTTTCACTTCTAGGTTTTTAACTCTATGAGATCACTTAAGTAAATAGATTTTCCTTTTGTTGTTCTACCATCCTGAATTCTTCTAGCTGGTAGTTGGTAGAAGGACAGACTTCCTTCTCCTCCTTTCTTGTCCCTCCCCCATTGTCAGAACAACCCTGCTGCCAATCAAACAGCATTGGAAAGAAGGGAAGAAGAAGACAAAATGGCTACCTGGGAGCTCTGCAACCCTAAAGCTCATGAAGAAGAGGCTGAATAAATGGAGCTAAAGCCCAGGCTTACTCAAAGTAATAAAACTAAAGGTTAAGTTGCCCCGCTGAGAAAGATGCAATGGAAAAGGAGGCAGCAGCTGAGAAAATGGGAGAGAAATACATTTTTTTTCTTCCCTCCAGACCCAGTATGCGGGAAAGTTTTTTTCATTTCCTTCAACTCGAGTCAGGATTTAGAAGAGGGGAAGAGTCGGTAATCCCCAAATAAGCAGAACAGGCATAGAAAAAGTCAAAACGTACGACAAAAAGCAAAAAGAGAGATAAAGCAGAGGTCTTTCTGTGTGGAAAAAGATTATCACACAATAGAGGGTGACCACACAAATATAAAGAGTTGAAGACAAAAGAAAATTAGAAGTCAGCATAAAAAATTGTATTCGAGATGTAGAATATAAAGATACAAAAATATAGTGAAGCTGGACTTTAAGTAAAGTAATGTAGATAAAGAGTCTCTGAAAAATGGATAGCTAAAATAGATTATATTTTTATCAGTGAAATATTAATTTGTGAACTAATTAAAGACATTTATAATTTACAGTTTCTTTTTCATTTCCTTGTAAAATAAATGTTTCTCCCATTCTTTGAAGGGAGATACAGAAATGGAGCTAACTCTCTTCCAATCTTTATTGATTCTGGCTCAATTTTATTTATGATTCAAAAAAGAACCTGTGATCTAGTCACCTTTCAAGTATTTGTTATCTAAGAAATATCTTGTACTTAGCTGAGTGTTTTGTTGCATTTTGTCTTTATTTCTCAGGCTTCTTTGTGTCTCTATCTTCCATCTTCATATTGACCATTTTTTCCATTTTAGATAGTTAATTGACATAGTAGTTTAAATGTACATTTAGAAGAGCAGGGGAGGTTTAATCACTGAAAACACTTTGTTCATCAGTCTAACAGCAAGTGAGGAAAAAAGAATTACTCTTAGGTAAGATTATTTATTTTAAGTATATACAGAAAAAAAGTATGTCAAAGAGATAAAATTAACATTCCTAAGCTTTCAAAATCTTTCCCAATAACAGTTTTTCCACCTCACCCTCTTTCTCCTTCATATATTCTCTGAAAATAACCTTGTGAAGAGTTATAATTCTTTCAAGACAAACAAAAGATCAAAATTATTAGACTGTAGTGAAATATATTGTATAAAGATATTTTACAGGAATGAAAGTCCATTCTTTTTAAGGGCAATGGAAGGGAGGACAAGACTGGAGGAAACTTATGGGGAACAATGGAGCAAAGCACATTAAAAGCTGTATCTGGAAAGTGAATGTCTTACACTAGTAAAGTGGAGTGAAATGAATTGAAGGGATGGGCTTTTACATTGGAATCCAGGGACTAAGTTATTAGACAATTTTCTCAAGCCGGAGAACCAAGAACAGCATGTGTAGTTACTTAAGAGTAGTTTCCTTTAATTGTCATCACCTATAAATAGAATCTTGCCAGACTAAAGGAACTATTTGCATAACTACAAGTATATCTGGGAATAGCTGGTGAGGAACTGTTTTAAACCTCTTTCTGCAGACCAAACTTTCCAAGCACTGCCTCTTTGCCCACTGGAATGGGCAAAGTCCCTCCCTCTGGGAATCCAGACTACATTCCACCACAAGTCTGTACTGAGTTGTCATTGAATCATTAAGATTCCTCCTATGGAAATTTTAATTTCTAGGTAGGCAGAAGCTTCAAAGATAAAGATTTTGCAGATCCTAGTTTGTCAGCTTGTTTTGCAGATCCCTGTTTCAAGAATCTCCCTGATGTTGTGGGCTCAATAGGTTTGTTTGGCTGTCCAAAGTAGTCAGGGCCCAGGTTGCTTCCAAGGTTAAAAGGCTGTGTGAGAGAGGTCCAGATTTGAATAAGGACAATAAAGCATTTTAATTTTTGAAGTTGGTAAAATAAATTGAAAGCCTTAATGCCCCTTGCCTTGAACGTATAAAAAAGCATCAATTATCTAATTTGTGTTGCTGAATTTGTTTAATGCTGATCAGAACTTTTACGCCACAGCAAAACATTACACATTTTGGCAGGAATCATTTGTATTACATGACCAAAGGGCACCCCAAGCTTGTTTGGGTGCAAGAAGCATTAAAATTTGGCTTCCTTCAAGTTGAAGAAATCTGCATTTATTTCCAGCTAGTTATTTCTCTAGAAGTCTTTAGAATATAGGTGATAATTTTAACTTACTTAAAGTAAGTTTACTTACTTACTTGTTGCAGCTGATAAATCCTATAAAATAATTCATTTTAATAAATAGGATGGATTGAATCAACTTATTTTACATATATATTCAAAAGTTGATACAATGTCTCAAATTCTATTTGCATTTAAAAACTACAAACAGAAGTTAAAATTAATTTCAGCAATGTAATTTTATAGAAGCTGATAAACAAGAAGTTTAAGAATGGGGAAAAAAGATTTTAGGGTCCAGTAAAAGACAGGGTAAATTTTGCTTCTAAAATGGGAACTTCTAGAACCTTTATGAGAGCAGGGCCTTTGATGTCACAGGAAATCGTAGTTATTTAAGGATATAAAGGTCAACAATTTCTATGCTCAGAAATAAACTGGAAGTTTCTGAAGCTTCAAAACTATAGGGAACTCTGTACATGAAAAAAAAAATGTTGCTGTTCTAGCAAGTTGCCCAAGGAGAGACTACTACACACTCTTCAGAGACAGTTTATGTTTCAGAGGCATCCAGATAGACTACTGCAGTGGATGTAATCAGCCCATATCTAGCAACCAGATCCTTCTTTTCCATGAAAGAGCACAATTGGTACATGTGCTACCTCTGTGTAAAAAAAACACATTTGGACATAGAAGTTATCTAAGTATTGAAGAAAAACACTGGATACAGGAACATGCTCAAAGGCTTGCTGACAAGATGAATAAATGAGGGCTGTGTACTGCATCCAGTGAATTTGTAGCTGATGGAATAAACACACTTAAGAAGTCCTCATACATAATTCATCACACTGGAGGCAAATATCAAATGAGCCCCAGCCTCTAGGGCTCTGTCCTTGGCTCTGTGCTAGTCAGAATTGTTATAAGTGAGTTAGAGGATAGAAGGTAAGGAATGCTTATTGAAATTGCAGATGGCATCAGACTAGAGAGATTGGCTAATTAGAAAACAAAATTATAATTTCAAACAACCAACACAGGAATGTTGAGACTAAACTAACAGGATGTCAAGTATAAAATCCTGTATCTTAGGTAAAAAAAAAATCAAATGCATATGGAAGAAGAATTATCTCACAATTACATTGGCTTATTGGCAGGATCTGTACCAGAAGCAAAAGTAAAAGAAGCCTAAAGTTGTGTAGATTTACAAGCACTTTCTATAGACATACGCAAATCATCCTTTTATTTGATTGATTACAATTACAGATACTTATTGGTATGTGATAGGGCATAGTACTCAGTGTGATTGATAAGGTTAATTGGGTTTGGGTTAATTCATGTGTGTATTTGAATTCATAACAAGAAGTGGAGAGAATTAGGATCATACCCCTCCTATACAGCAAAGGATTTTAGATTAAACTAGGGGCCTATGATTTAATGCCTAAAGTTATTATTTTAGGTTAGCCACTATTCAAAAACCTTGAATTCCCTGTGTTAATTGCTAATCTTCTTTGATCAGTTATTTTTCTTGTTAGTTCTTAATTCCTTTAGTGCAGCTGAGAATTCCAAATACAGAATTGCTTTTTAGCTGAGTTTGTGTTTTGTTTATTTCAAAAATATGCTTTGGAGTCTTTAAATTTTCTTGTACAATGGAATCTGGAAACCTAATTTGGTGATATATCAGAAGGATCTAGGGCAGGGGTCTTCAAACATGGCCCTTTTATGACTTGTGGACTTCAACTCCCAGAATTCCTCAGCCAGTGTACCCCGATCTAGGAGAACTGATGACCCACAGCTGTGTACGACTAAGGTATGTGATGAAGCAACTAAAATAGCCAGTGTATTCTAGAGCAGTACTAATAGAAGCAATTTTCATTGTATTCTCTTGCAACAAGACCACACTTAAAGTATTAAGACCAGTATACCACATTTTAAAAATGACATAGAGGGAATTCAGAGGAGAGTTACCAAGATAATTTTCTGGAAACCAATCCCTATGAGGTTCAGTTAGGGGAACTAGACATGTTTAGTTTGCAAAAAAGAATATTAAGAGCAGCTACAAATATGTCAATAGCTCTTACTTATAAGATGAATGAACATGGCCTATATTAGAGCCAAATCAAGGAAAATAACCAATGGGTTAAATTTAAAAGATAAGCAATCTAGGCTAAATAGTAAGACGTTTTTCTAGATCAGCGGTCCCCAATCTTTGCAACTTGGCAGTCCAACTGGGGAGGGGCAGAGGGAAACCGGGCCATGTGAGTGGCGGACCAGTGCGCATGTGCACACACATGCAGCTCAACTTGCACGACCGGCAGGCTGGTACCTGCATGCATATGCGCAGGCCCACTGCTCGCGCAAGTCAAGCTGTGCATGCACGCAGGCCTGCCATTTATGCAGCCCAGTTCCACACTGGCCACGGCCTGGGGGTTGGGGACCCTTGTTCTAGATGTTAAGAGTTGTTAAGAAGTGGAACAATTTGCCTATAAGACGGTGACCCCCCCCTTTGCTGGAGGTTTTCAAATCAGGGCACAAATACATAAATTTGTGCACAGGGTTGCACTAGATAATATGTAAGGTTACATACTGTTACATTCTATGATGTAAATAATTTTGGATAATGAGGGGTCTTTGGTGCTCTCTGAGCTTGCTTGTTTTCTTTCATCACCCATCAGTGCTAATTTTGGAGAAGCCACGTGCAGCAAATTAGGAATTATCCCTTTGATACCTTTGAATGCTTTTTGTCATGCCAGCAAGAGGAATTGAGGGCACTTTTTGTACTATATTATTATAACATTTAAGAAGCAAATGTTTACCTCAGTAATTTGTTGAATCACTGAGGTAAACATTTGTAAATATTTTCTTTTTGGGTGGTCAGGTAATGGTCAGCATTGAAGACATATGGTATTATGTAATTTAGTATTTTTCACTGTGCATTTACTTGGCTTACTTCAAGGAGGAATTGAAAATACTGGACAACAAAGATTTTGCTTCTTGAACATTTTTGTTATAGATTTTTGGCTGCAAATCATGAAAATGGCCTGTAATTTAAGCTATCATGTACCAGTTTATAGAAATCTCTTGTTTTTGCTATTTCTTCTTATATATTTTATGTTTACTAATTTACTAAGCTTATTCATTTTAAGTTTACTAATTTCTAATATCTACTAAAATGACATCTCTTTCCTGATTCATCAATGTTAAGCCTCAAGGCTGTCTTCTTACACAATGGTAATGTATACCCTTCAGTATCTGT